>NW_027310609.1:0-60000 GCF_047496795.1 Chiloscyllium punctatum
GTGCCATCTTTCATAAACTCCTTTGCTAAGATGGAGATATCATCCACCCAATCCAGGGCTGGTCCAAATCCGAGGAGCGAGCCCTCCCCTGTGTCGCAGTTATCGGGCAGAGTTGGCAGAGGTGGGCAGTAGATTGGGCATGTCTGGTCAATGTGGTTGATTTGCTGCTAAAGGCTGACGGAGAGAACAAGGACCAGTGGAGGTGTATCCAAACTGACTCTGATGGAGGAGGAGATGTTGAGTTGATCATTCGCCTGGAGACCCACTGGGAGACTGGATGGGCAGGAGGGTGTGCATGAGGTGAGATTCAGCAGGACCAAGCCTACTCCAGGAAGGAAGGGCAGAAGAAGGGAGATATTGTAACCATTGGCAGAGGGAGAATGGTGGCATCTCCGCTGAAATGGAGAAGGTTGTGATTCTGTTCAACTGGTTTCACAGAGAGGGCATGTGTCTTCTAAAATGATAACAGATGAAGATGTAATCATCATTAATCTCTTCTTTTTTAAAACAGATTAACAGTTGGTCCCTGTAACCGCTCCTCAGTGAGCAGCATTGCCCACTGAGGGGGAACAGGGAGCTACACACAGGGCTATGGGCTTGTGTCTGATGAAGCATCACATCTTGATGGGTTTCTGCACATCTGCTGAGGAGTAGGGGGTTGGGGGGTGGTCACAAGCACATTCCAATCTCTGGTGGAGGCTGATCAATCAGGTGCTGTGGAATATACAGACTGATTTGTAATAGAGTTAGGCTGGGAGTTAGGGTTTGGTCAGGGTTAGGTCTCGGATTTGCATTCGTGTTAAGTCTATGGTTAAGGTTAGGATTAGGCTTCGGTCTCGAGTTTAGGGTTATGGTTAGGGTTGTGGTTAAGTTTTAGATTAGACTTACACTAGGTTTAAGATTAGGTTTGTGGTTGAGTTCAGAACTCGGATTCAGGTTTGGGTTAACGTCAGGGTTACGATTAGGGTTAAGGGTCGAGTTAATATAAGGGTTCAGTGAAGATTACGATTTGATTTGGGATTTAGTTTTGGGTGAGAGTAAGGGTTAGGTCTGCAGTTTAAGATTGGGTGAGGTTTCAGGTGAATGTTAGGTTTCGGGCTAGTGTTATCCATTGCAATGTCACTGAACTCAATGTGCAAGAGAAAAGTGAATGAGGTTATCTGAAGTCATCGTTGGGTCATTGTCCCTGAGTCAGAAAAGTATGGAGGGCCAAGTGAACCTCAGAGTGGGACATGTGGAGGAGCAGTCACCATTGGGAAGTACCTGTCAGGGCACTCCTGATGGGGACAGTTCCTCCTCTACCCTCTGCCACTGACACCAGTGCTTCAGAGAGCCATGGTGATGAAGGAGGTTCCTGACACTGTGCAGGAAAGCCTCACCATGTCAGGGTCCAGACAGACTCAGACAAACAGAGGACCACCCACAAGGCCATTCCAGATAAAGGGATATTAGAGTCAGCCGCCTGCCTCCAGGACCATTGGCAGCACATGGGGAAGCCTACAGTGCAGCAGGCAGGAACAATGTAAGAAATCACACTGAGACCATATGGGAGAACACGGGGAATAATTTATGATGCCTTTACAGGAATGGTATTGCTGATAACCTTCATTAAATACACGCACATGAGGATGGATGTGTAGTTATTGCTGTCGTTCATTTGGCTGGTCTTATGGATGGATGACAACTTGAGGGTTTACTAACCAGGGCTTGTTGATGGTGTGAGTCCCACCATCCTTTTCAGTACATGCCTTACCTTTGCCATAAACACAATGGTCCTGTCACTGGTCACAGCTTGAGGTGACATTGTGGAGTCAAGCAGCATGTCAATCCTTTTGACAGATCGCCTTGGTCCTTGTGTGAATCTTATTACAATATCAATCTACATCTGGTCTCATGTGTCTCACTGGGGTCATGAGCCATCTCTTCAATAGACAGCCCTTCCCTCCCAGACTCTATCTCTCCAATGGCTGTGGTACATTGCCCACTATAGAACCAAGAGCTGTTGAAGGTTGCATGGGTCATGACCCTTCCCTAGAATAGACACACATACCTGGAGAAGCCTGTGTCAATAATTGCTGACTAATTGGACCCTTCGGGAGGGAGCCCCTTTAATATTTACAAATGCCCCTGGTTGTCTCACTGAAACCTCAACAGTAACATGTTTGTAATTGATGACACCTTCCAGTTTTGAGGATCCAGCACGATTCCTGAATCCTGTGGCATCTTCCTGCTTGGTGAACCTTACCTGTGGTGCAAGTAATGTCGGTGTAAGCACACCAAACCCTTGTAGATATTACCACCATCATACAGTGTTGTACAGGAGCTTCCAGCCCACTGTAAAGAGCTCAGTCTAATGGTTACAAACAGCTGGAGGCATGAAACCTCAAAGCTACAAGTCACCTTAAGATGAAGCAGGTAAAAGCGCCGTGTCTGCGTGGGTTTCCTCCGGGTGCTCTGGTTTCCTCCCACAGTCCAAATATGTGCAGGTTTGGTGAATTGGCTGTGCTAAATTGCCCATAGTGTTAGGTGCAAGGGAAATGTAGGGGAATGGGTTGCTCTTCGGAGGGTCAGTGTGGACTTGTTGGGCCGAAGGGCCTGTTCCCACACTGTAAGTAATCTACTCTGTCAAAGCTTGGTGTGGGAGAAATGGGTTTGTATTGATGGGAGATTGACACCAGGACTGGGAAGGAAGTGAACTGTTCTAATGGGATGGTCTTCATCTGAACCGTACTGGGACCACAGTCCGAGTGAATCACAAAACCACGACTGCAGACAGGGCTTGAAACTAAATAGGAGAGAGGGAGTGGTCAGTTATCGGGGGAATTAGACAACCCAAATAAAAGGAGGAGGTAAGAGCGCAGAACTCAGGAGGGGTTATTAAAATCTCCAGCACAGACATAAATAGGACAGAGGGTATGGAGAGGGAGAGCAATCAGTCTTCAAGCAAGCTGGAGAAACGATTGAGAATTAGAAGAGGGCCGATTAATACAGGAGTGAAAGTGTTCCATCTGAACCCACGCAGTATAAGGAATACGGTAAATGAGCTTGTTGCACAGATAAAAATTGGGAGGTATGACGCGGTGAGCATCACGGAGACATGGCTGCAAGGGGATCAGGATGGGGAGCTGAATATTCAAGGATATACACCCGATCGAAAAGAGAGGCAGGAGGGCAGAGGGAATGGGGATGCCTTATTAGGAAGAAATGAAATTATATCAATAGTAAGAAACAAAGCAGGGTCAGATGGTGTAGAATCTGTGTGGGGAGAATTGAGGAACTGCACAGTTTTAAAAAACCCATATTTGGAGTTCTGTACAGATCTACAGATAGTAGACAGGAGCTGGGTGCAGGATAAACCTGGAAAAAACGTGTAGGAACGGCAGAGTGAGAGTGGTCATGGGGGATTGCAATATGCAGGTGGACTGCTGACATCAGTTTGGTCAGGGATTGTGGAATGTCTCCGAGATTGCTTTTTGGAGCAGCTTATGGTGGAAACAGTCAATACTGGATTTAGTGTTGTGCAATGAGACTAGGGAATCAGGGACACCATAAAAGCAAAAGAGAAAGCATATAATGTGGTGAAGGGCAATGGGAAACCAGAGGATTGGGAAGTTTACAAAGGGTGTTATGCAAATAAATAAAGAGGGAGAAGATTAAATATGAGGGTAAACTGGCCATATTATAATTGAGGACTGGAAGAGTTTCAAAAAATGTATAAAGGGCAAAAGCGAGGCAGAAGTGGATATTGGACTACTGGAAAATGATGCTGTAGAGACAGTAGTGGGGAGCAAGGAAATGGCTAAGGAACTGAATAATTACATTGTGTTAGTCTTCATGGTCGAAGACATGAGTAATATCCCAAAAATTCAGTGAGGGGGCAGACCTGAGTATGGTGGCCATCACCAAGGAGAAGATGCGAGAAAAACTGAACGGCCTGAAGGTGAATAAATGACCTCAACTCGATGGACTACACCCCAGAGTGTGAACGGAGAGAGCTGAAGAGATAATGGAGGTGTCAGTGATGATCATTCAGGAATCACGAGAATCATGGAGGCTCCCAGAGGACTGGAAAATTAACATGACATCCCTGTTTAAAAGGGACAATACAAAAGATGGAAAATTACAGAACAATTAGACAAATCTCGATTGTGGGTAAGATCCTGGAATCACACTGTGAAGGATGAGATTTCTGAATATTGGGATAGTAAAGTCGGGTAAAGTCAGCATGGTCTCATCAAGGGGAGGTCATGCCTGACAAATCTGCGAGAATGCTTTGAGGAAGTAACAAGCAGGTTAGACCAAGGAGAGTCAATGGATGTTATCTGCATGGACTTTAAGAAGGCCTTTGACAAGGGGTCACACAGGAGGCTACTGAGTAAAATAAAGGCCCATGGTGTCAGAGGCAAGATGCTAGCATGGATAGAGGCTTGGCTATCTGGCAGAAAGCAGAGAGGAAGGACAATCAGGCCTTCTCAGGATTGCAAACTGTGACAAGTGGGATTCTGCAAGGCTCAGTGTTGGGACCACAACTTTTCATTTTATACATGAATGATCTGGATGAAGGAACTGAGGGCTTTTTGGCTCAGTTTGCTGACAAAACAAAGATAGGCAGAGGGACAGGCAGCATTGAGTAGGTGGAGAGGCTGCAGAAGGATTTGGACAGGTTAGCTGAGTGGGCAAAGAAGTGGAAAATTGAGTACAGCGTGGGAAAGTGTGAGGTCATTCACCTTGGTAGGAAGAATAGAGGCATGGACTATTTTCTAAATTAGGAGAAAAGTCAAAATTCTGAAGTGCAAAGATACTTGAGAGTTCCAATCCAGGAAGGCAAATGCAATGATGGCATTTATTTTGAGAGGACTTGAATATAAAAGCAGGGATATATGTCTGAGGTCATATAAAGCTCTGGTCAAATCACATTTGGAGTATTGTGTGCAGCTTTGGGCCCCATATCTCAGGAAGGATGTACTGGAGTGTGTTCAGGGGAGGTTCACAAGAATGAAAAGCTTAACGTACGAGGAACGTTTGAGTACGCTGGGTTTATACTCGATGAAGTTTCGAAGGATCGGTGGTGGAGGGGATCTAATTAATACTTACAGAATACTGAATGGCCTGGACAGAGTAGATGTTGGGCTGGTGTTTCCATTGGTAAGAGAGACTCGGAACCGAGGGCACAGCCTTCAAGTAAAGGGAAGACCTTTTCGAATGGAGATAAAGAGAAACATCTTCAGCCAGAGAGTGGGGAATCTATGGAACTCATTGCTACAGAAGACTGTGGAGGCCAGATCATTGAGTAAATTTCAGACTGAGATAGATAGGTTCTTGAGTATAAAGGGGATCAAGTGTTTTGGAGAGAAAGTGGAAGAATAGGGTAGAGAAGCTTCTCAGCCAGGATTGAATGGTGGAGTAAACCCGATGGGCTAATTTCCGTTCCGAAGTCTCATGGCCATATGGTCCTTTGAAGCTATGGACACTAATACCCAGGCACACAATTTGAATAGTTTTATCACAAAGAGACATCAGTAACTTCTGTGCAATCTCTGCAGCTCCAGATGATTCAGATAGTTTGCCCTCTGTTTGTAAACTCAAGGCACTGATCGTACATTCTCCTTTCAGGCTGCTGTTATTCTGAATGGCTTCATTACACAGGACTAGGTCCATTATGTCCCTGTTATACAGAGCCCACCTGCCCCTGGCTATCTGTCGTCTTGAACCTTTTTGTCTTGATCTCCTCCCACTTTGACAACCCCCTGGGGACAGCTGCCCCTGGACTCCTGTCTGAATCTCAGAATTAACAACAGCCCTATCTTGAGCCCTCAGCACCCTGTCTCTCCTCTGCTATGATTTTTATTTAACCTACAGTAAGTTGGCAAAATAAAATCTAGATCAGTGCTTCCACCTCCCTGAGAACCCTCATCAATTCCATCCAACCTCTCAGCCTGCAAAAATATTGATGGATTTTTATCCATCTCAGTGCCCCTGACATAACACTGCTGGAAACCCCTCTCCACATTCTGTTTTGCCTGTTTAACCTCTATAAAGTAGAATACATCCCACACAGTGAAGGTGAATTGAGCTCACAATGAGCTTCAGTGTATATAAATTCATCAACATTCAAAGGAGGCAGCCCCTCCCAGCCCCACCTACTCTTCTGTTGAATTGCAGACTGGCATCAGACAATGTGTTGGGGGGTACACCCACTCAATCCATCTGTGAAAAGGGATTCTGGTTTGAGGAAGATTTTATTTCCTTCCAATCTTTGCAATATTTTGACACATTTGTGAGTTTGCCTGATGGGAAATCGCAGTAACTACGCGAGGCTAAAGAAATAATATCTCAATGTTGTAAGATGAAGTCGGTGGGAGGAAACATGCGTGCAGTGTGAACCTCAACGTAGATTTATTGGACCAAATGACCTGTTGTTGTGCTGTAATTTCCAAACAAAATTGTGTTATTAATCTGGGGATTCTGCTCTTTTCTTTGCAGCTAACCTCCTGACAATTGTCCTTCTAATTCGTGGAGGCTGTGGTCTCTCCAAAGGGATCACTCTTTATTTGGTGGGTATGACGACAGTTGATCTCCTGGTCATTATTTCCAATGTGATAATCTACTACATGCTTTACTACTATTCCCCATTTTTATTTGTACGTATCACCTCAATAAGTACCATCAATGTGGTGATCAACTACACAGCTGTTGACTGCTCTGTTTGGCTCACGGTCGCTTTCACTGTGGATCGTTTTGTCCTCATTTGTTGCCAGAGGTTGAGAGCAAAGTATTGCAGGGAGGAAACTGCAGCTGTGGTGATAGTGACTGTGTGTGTTGTGTTCGCTTGCCTGAATATTCCCCTATATTTTGCTTTTGAGCCAATGTATATAATAAACAATGTGGAGTGGGGTGCTTATTTCAAGCCAGACTACTTTATCTTACCAGGATGGATAACCTTTGACTGGTTTCACACAATTATAAACCCACTATTGCCATATTTTCTCATTTTACTGCTCAATGCACTGACTGTCCGACACATTGTGATGGCAAATCGAACCCGCAGAGCGCTGCAAGGTCAACGCAACACCCAGAACAGCGACGATCCAGAGATGCAGAGCCGAAGGAAATCCATCATTTTACTGTTCGCCATTTCTGGCACTTTCATCGTGTTGTGGATGCCATATACTTTGTTTTTCCTCATTTCTAGAATTACAAACCCGTTTTATGAGCCAGATGATTATACTGATCCCATATTAATCGCGGACTACACTGCAGATATGTTTCACCTGCTGAGCTCCTGTACAAACACGTGTGTTTATGCATTGGCTCAGTCTAAATTCAGAGAAAAGTTGAGAAATGCAATAATGTCTCCATTTCTTGCAATTATTCAATGTGTCAAATATTATGCTATGAACGTGACTGGAAACAAAGTTGCAAAGCCTTTACATCAATCTACTGAAGACTACAATTCTGTCTTCAGAGGTTGATATGAACTATAAGTAATAGTCCTGGCTCTGTGGTGATATTCTCCCCTCTGCATCACAGGGTCATGTGATCAAGCACATGACTGAGGCTGACAGAATTCCACTTCAGATGAGCTGGTAACACAACACCAGTCCGTGCTCCTCGTTGGATGTAACATTTCCCACAGCCCTCCTTTGAGAACAAGCAGTGATGTCATCCATAGTCTTCTGGGTAATATTTATCCTGTAACCAACATCACCAACAGCAGATTGTTTGATCATTTCTCTTATTGTTGAATGTGAGGTCTCACTGTGTACAGATTCACTGCTACATTACAACAATGACTCATTTTAAAAGTACTTTGTGAGTTGTGCAGGTTTCTTTATTCACTCCCGGGATGTGTATCTCTCTGGCTGGGCCCAGCATTTATTGCCTGTCCCTAGTTGCCCTTGAGAAGGTGGTGGGGAGCTGCCATCTTGACCCACTGCAGCCCATGTTCAGTAGGTGGATCCACAATGCCCTAAGGGAGGGAATTCCAGGATTTTGATCCAGCAACAGTGAAAGATACACTTCCAAGTCAGGATGGTCAGGGACATTGTGGAGAATTTGCAGTTTGAAGGTTAATGTGCCACTGGTGTCCTCACTCAGAGACACGGTGACCAACATCACCCAGTGGCCCGTTATTCCACGAAACTGGATCCTCTTGCCTATGGCCGCTCTCCCTGCACCCAAATCCTAACTGCTGTCTACTTGTTAGTCCAGGCAGCTTCTAATGTGACCCTTCCCCAGCCCGTACGGGTGTACACCTCACAGTCTGCTGTCACCCTCCTCACACCACAGCAGACCCAACACCTCACCCAAACTGGTTCTGAGATCTCACTGTTGCCGAACCCTTACCTATCGTTTCGGTCCTGCTCCACTTTAAAACCTGCTCCATTCCTTGAGCAACCCCCTGACGATCTCCCTGATCCCCCACATGACTGTTTGATTGGGAATCATTTCCTTACTGCTCCTCACCCAGATTTGGCAGAGCTCCCATTTGAAAATCCTTACCTTATATTTTATGTTGATGGTCCTTCCTCCGTTTCCCCGGACGGTGTCCTGCAGTCAGGTGATGCTATCCCAACAGACACTGCTGTTCAGGAGTCTGCTGCATTTCAGAGCCCTGTCTCTGCACAGAAAGCTGAGCTTTTTGCCCTGACCAGAGCTTGTATTTTAGCCACTGATCAAATTCTTCACATTTACACAGATTCCAGGGATACATTCGGTGTTGCCCAGGAGTTTGGCCACCTCTGGCAGTAACACGGCTTCCTGACTTCTACGGGGACTCCCATTCATAATGCTCTTTGGGCTAAAAATCTCCTCAATGCTATTCTGCTTCCTCATCAATTGGCTGTTATTAAACGCATTGTACACACAAAAGGGGACACTCCAGTACAATGAGGACATGCCCGTGCAGATTCGGCTGCTAAGGAGGTGGGTGCATCCGCCATTTCAGTTTTTCCAGCTAACGGGAATCAGGCTTTAAATCAAGGGCTACTTTAGGGTCAAAGGGCATGCCAGATCTTAGTGATTCAGACTTTACAGAGGGACACCTCTGATTCTGAGCGTACACTTTGTAAGTCGATGGGGGGTTCACAATTCTGGACGTGAGATTTCTGGCTAACCATGGTCGGTCAAGTTTGTATTCCTGAGTCTTTGTTCCCTGTGCATATTGATTACTTGCCACTTGTACCCATCTTAGCAGCAAGGAAGGAATGGTACAGTTACTTTTAAAAACCTGGTGGCAACCAGATTTGAATACAGCAGTTCAAACCTTATTTACATGAAAAATAACAAAGGTAAAAGTATGAAATGCCCCCTCGCCAGAAGGCGCTTTTGCCTGTATACAGCTTGATTGTATTGAATTATCTAAGGTGCAATGTTATAAATACTGTTCTGTGATGGTCAATGTATTTAGCAAATGGATTGAAGCCTTCCCCACCACTAATTGTACTGCACATACAGTAGTGAACACATTGTTGACTGAAGTTATTCCCTGCTTTGGGTTGCCTAAGGTGATAAGCTCAGACAATGGACCACAGTTTGTAGCTGGAATCAAAACTGAATTGTATGAATCACTTTCAATTAAACAGCAATTGCACTGCGTATATCCCCACAGGCAGCGGGGATTGTGGGACAGGCCAACTATACCTTCAACGAAAAATGATCTAAATTAGTCGATGACACGGGGTTAAATTTGCTCAAAGCATTCCCTTTCGCGCTTTTTCACATTTGAGTGACTCTGCATTCGCAGGCCGGACTATCAGCTGCAGAGATAGTTTATGGTTGTCCAATGAGGACTCTGTGGGATGCTCATGGTAAACCCCTTGAGGGTGTTGATCTCCATGTCATGGGTGAGCAAATGCAGAATTACTTGGAACAGTTCACTCCTTCCATGCAGTTTCTTCACTCACAGGTCCAACAATCACATGTCAGAAATAGTTGAGTGGATGTTACAACGGAATCACACAGGTCTTAATGGGGAAATGAGGATATGGGAATCGGCAGGTTCGGAAATGATAACAGTTTCGACATGGTATCAGCCTGCATATAATCACGACTCAGTTCCTCCTTCCCTTACAGTCCATTCCAATATCGCTGCAGGGTCCCTGTGCTTTAGAACATTTGGGGAAGGAATGCTGATGGGGAGAAGCAAATACAATCTTACATTTGACTGGCAAGGCCCACTAGTCAATATTTCAAGAAATAGGATGTTTAACTGTGATTGGACCAGGATATGGACTATTACATCTGACAGTCCATGGGCCTATTCCACCATGTAACTTTGGATGCTATTGGCTTACAGCTTACAATGGCACATATTTTATATTGGGCACCAAAGGGTCCCCAATTAGATAGGATCCTGCTGTCTCGGTTATGTTGTACCCTACATGCATCACCTCACCTCCTTAACCACCATCATCCACGAACTATGAGAGCCATTACTGGGCTAGACCAGTTCCTCATGTTGTCTTTTCTGTTGTACTGAATGGGATGGAAATCCAGTGAATCGGTTCACACGGCCTCAGCACTGGAACACCTGACCAATGAGACAGCTTTCGAAGACAAGGCAACTGGACAAGCCCTGACTGAGGTCTCAGCTGAGCTCGTGGCTGCACGGACAAGGCTGGCATGGGTTGGTGTTGGGGTCTCCTCTCCTGCCCCTGGAGCTGGAGAAAGTCCTGTGTCAGGAGCCTGCCCGCAGTGTGGGGTACCGATTTCCCCCTGTCTGCCATTCCTGGGGCAAATATCAGCAACTCTACAGGGCAGCTCCACACTGACAGCTTCATCATTCAGTCACGATCCAAGCAGAATGCGGAAAGTACAGGAGAGAAATTAAGAATGGAATGGGTAAAGAGATTTAATCTAACCTCTGGTGACTGACAGACACCTCAAAGGATTTTATCTCTCTGTAATCTATCAAAACTTCTCACAATTTTGAATAAGGGAACAATTCCAAATTCTTTTGTTTCTTCACACAATTGAAATCCCTTTTCTGTGGCTCCAGACTGATTCATCTGCTTGGTGTCCACTTCAACCCTGACTTCCTGCCTAACTTTCTAAAGGTTCCTTTGTTTGTGTATTCCAGACCAGGACAGTGAACAGTTTATTACCCGGCACTGACAGGACCAGGAGGGAACTGGTCGATCTAATATTCTGATTGATCAAGAGGTTCACATCATCAATGTAAAATACTGAGTAACAGACACGTAACGCAGGGCGTATACAGATCACTGTTCTCCTTTATTTCCAGCATCAATCACTTCAATAATAAGGAGACAATGGGGACCTGCAGATGCTGCAGAAATCAGAGTTGATTAAGTATGGAGCTGGAAAAGGCACAACAGATCCTGAGGAAGGGTCCTGTCTGAAACCAATGGGAAGGTGAAAGGGGCCATAGTACTAGAGTTCTATTGTTGGGCTGCATTTAGTGACACAGCACTACTCAGAGTAAAGCAGGAGGCAAACCTTTGGCAACATTTAATTAGATCATGGCTGACCTATTCCTCAACTCCATTTATCTCCCATCATAATTACCCAACAAACATTAATCACTCAGGCCTTCAAAGATTCATCAACCTTTTCTGCTGTCATTTGTGTGAAAAGTGCTTTCTGATTTCTCTCCCAGCTCTAATGCTTCACCTTGGGATGGTGCGGTGGCACACTGCATAGCACTGCTGCCCCCCAGCACCAGGGGACCCAGGCCCAACTCCAGCCTTGGGTGACAGTCTGTATGTTCTCCCAATGTCTGTGTGGGCCTCCACCGGGCACTCCTGCCCCCTCCCAAAACCCCAAAACATATATTTACATATTTATAAAGTCACACATTGTTACAGCTGATTCCACTGTGGCCAGTATTACTGTCTAAAAATGTGGAGATTTGGTTCAGTTTAAGGTAGGTTAGAGGTTGTTATCTTTGAGTTTGTTCCATGGTGCCTGTGTGAGCTGATAAAGAATGTTTCAACTTTGACACAGCTGAGAAGCTTCCAGAAGCAAGACAGTCCTGAGGTTGCAATGGAGATAATTATTGAAGAAGAAGCTATTCTTTAAACAGAAACTGGGAGGTTTGGGGTATAAAAGTAAACATAAGTAAAAAGAGAAAAGTCAAACCCAAAATCTGTCAAAAACATGGTGTGTTGTGCTGAACCAAAGGACTCAGGTAATTTATGTTTGGAGAGAGAGAGAGTGAGGTCGAGTAAATTGGGGAGGGTCGATTAGCTCTCTAAAGAGAGAATAAATCTAGATATGGAAGACTTGCCCAGGAAGTGTCGATGTGTGTCTCATGGAGTGTGATGCGTGACTGTCAATGATACCAATATCATTCACATTCATTTTATTCCACTGTGGATGACACCATTCATACAGACTGGACACTGTTGTCACATGATACGGGTGGAACATCGATGTAGTGCAGTGATTCACAGCAACATGTCAGCTCCCTTGACTCATGACGGCTGGAAACCACAACAAAGTGTCTGGCTTTGTGTCTGCACCAAAGGGAAGATACAATAGAAATATTGTGAGCCTTTAATGGCAGAGGAAGGGAAGTGGATGAAGTTCTGAGGAGAGAATATGGGAAATTAGGGAGGAGGTTAAAAATAGGTCCTGGAGGGTAGTAATGTCTGGATGACACCCATTGCCATGTGTCAGTGACAGTAGGAATAGGAGGATACGGCAGATGAATGTGTGGTTAAAGAGCTGTTGCAGGGAAGAAGGATTCACAATTTTGGATCATTGGAATCTCTTCTGGGGTAGGGGTGTTCTGTCTAAGAAGGACGGGCTACACCTGAGTTAGAAGGGCACTAACAAACCCATGAGGAGATTTGCTGGAGCAACTTGGGAGGATTTAAATTAGTCAGGGGGACCAGGTGGGAGACAATTGTCCTTCTAACTCATGGAGGCTGTGGTCTATCCAAAGGGATCTCTCTTTATTTGGTGGGTATGATGACAGTTGATCTCCTGGTCATTATTTCCAATGTGATAATCTACTACATACTTTACTACTATTCCCCATTTTCATTTGTACACTTCACCTCAATGAGGAGCATCAATGTGGTGATCAACTACACAGCTGTTGACTGTTCTGTTTGGCTCACGGTCGCTTTCAGTCGATCGTTTTGTCCTCATTTGTTGCCAGAGGTTGAGAGCAAAGTATTGCAGGGAGAAATCTGCAGCTGTGGTGATAGTGACTGTGTGTGCTGTGTCCTCACACACAAATATTCCCTTGTATTTTGGTTTTGAGTCAATCTATTTCATTAAAAATGTGGAGTGGGGCGTTCATTTCAAACCAGACTATTTTATCTTGCCAGGATGGATCAGGTTTGACTGGCTTGACACAATTTTAAACTCACTCTTGCTAAAATTTATCATTTTACTGCTCAACGCACTGACTGTCCAACACATTGTGATGGGGAATCGAACCCGCAGAGCACTGCAAGGTCAACGCAACACCCAGAACAGCGACGATCCAGAGATGCAGAGCCGAAGGAAATCCATCACTTTACTCTTCACCATTTCTGGTACTCTCATTGTGCTGTGGATGCCATATACTGTGTTCTGCCTCATTTCGGGGATTACAGATACATTTTATGAGCCAGATCATTATACTAATCCCTGACTTCTCACAAAGTATACTGGAGGTATGTTTCACCTGCTGAACTGCTGTGCAAACAGTGTTTGATGCATTGGCTCAGTCTAAATTCAGAGAAATGTTGAGAAATGCAATAATGTATCAATTTCTTGCAATTATTCAATGCGTCAAATATTTATTGAAAAAGTGACTGGAAACAAAATTGCCAAGCATTCACATCATTCCACTGAATACGACAATTCGGTCCTCCTAGGTCTATACTAACCACAAGTAATAGTCTTGGTTCTGTGGTGTATTCTCACCTCTGCATCACAGGGTTATGTGTCCAGGAAGATCAGATTTAACCTGATGCAGAGTCCTTTCCCCAACAGTTATTCTGCTGGAGCCATCCCTGTCATTGCATGAGATTCCCTGCTGGGAAACGATAGCCTATTATCTGTGACCAACACTTCCAGGACTTAGTGTATTGCAAAAAATGAACACAATTATTCAATTGGCAGCTCTGTGTTTGAGGAATGAACTCTATGCACATCCAACCTCGTTGAGTAACTATTCATAATGACTAAGAACATTGACCCCATGAAAGGACCTGCACAGTTGATGTGTAAATGAGTCCAGGGTTTAACTAACCATTCCCACCAACACACGGGAAATATTTGAAACAGAACTGGGCAGTGAAAAGCAAACTGTGCTGATACTGTGACTTAAAGAGGTTATTTTATACTGTTTTTTTTAAACGAGCAGTTTTAAGGCAGAGGTTCTGAGCAGGCTACCAGAGCCACTCGAGTAGACAGCGTGTGAGGCCATGGGTGTTTTTTTCTAAATTTGGAACAATAGTAGCAGCCTGGATGGGTGTGGTCAAACTCCCACAGAACAAGGATCTTGCTATTGGGATCTTGGGAAATAACTAAAATACAATTGTACATGAAGCAGCTTGAAGTCGAGGCAATGGCAAAGGAAAGGAAAGTATAGTCCTGGCTGAACAAAGAGAAAGAGAAATGGAAATAAAACAGTTTGAATTACAATGAAAGCAGAGGAAAAGCAGAACGAGAAAGAAGAAAGAGGCAAACTGAGAGAAGAAAGGGAAACAAAGAGAGTTTTTGAACTTGGAACTGAGAGCTCACAGTCGACTTAAAATGGCAAAGGAAGAGATGGAACAGAGAACTGGGGATGAAGACAGTGATAGTGAGCAAACCCACTATAGCCAAAGGCCTATGGGGATCTGTTTAAATAGGCCCAAGTGTTGCCTAAGTTCGATGAGATGGATACAGGACCCTTCTCATTACATTTGAGAAACGGTCCGTGATCGTGTGGTTATTGTTGATCCAAAAATACATTTGGACATAGACCTTGTGAGGGATTTGTATCACTATCAGAGGAGTTGTCTGGGGAGTATAGTGACATGATAAAGGCCAACATAAAAGCACCAGAAGCCTACAGACAGCATTTCAGGAATTTAAGGAGGGAAACTGGTCAAATGTATATTGAGTTTGAAAGGATCAAACAAAGTATCTTTGATAGTTGGAGAAAGGGATTGAAAATAGATCAAATATATGACTCTCTTAGAGAGACAATTACTTACAGGGAATTCAAAAATTCACTTCCTGAAGTAATAAGAGTTCATGTGGAAGAGCAGAGAGTTAAAACAGCAAGATTAGCAGTGGAAATGCCAAATGATTGTGAGTTGGTTCATAAATCAAAATTTGGCTTCCAACAATAATTTCAATCTGTGAGGCATAGAAATGGGGGAAAAGTGAAATTCTCAAGCAGTAAGGGAAAGGGAGATCCCATTGATGATAGTAAAGATAGTTTATTACAGGGTAAACAGGGAACCTGCGATGGGCAGAGAGAAGTAAAAAAGCTCAGCTGTTTACATTGCAATGAGATGGGCCACATGAGGCCATAGTGTTGGTGGGTTAGAAAAAGCCCTGGGATGGACCGGGGAGGTTCCTCGAAATGGAAAAGGAAAACACAGTGGAAGGTAAAAAGCTTCACCATAATGTACAGCCTGGTCAGGGATTGGTTGAAAAGAAGATTGCTTTAAAGAATTTCCTTGTGAGGGTAAAGCCTGTGTGTGTACGCCCGGTGGAGCAGGGAAAGAAATTAAAATGTTGAGAGATACAAGTCAATCTTTGATGGTGAGAGACGAGGAGGTGTGTAATTCCGAAGGTGTGTTGTGAGGTAAAGTGGTAATATGGGGAATTCATGGTGAGAGGAGCAGTGTGCCATGATATAAAGTGAGGTTGGAGAGTCTGGTGAAATGGAGCGAAATGGTGTTCGGAGTACTGGAGGAACTCTCAGTTCCAATAAACCAATTTATCCTCAGGAATGATAGAGCTGGATCACAGGGGGAGTGAAGCCTACTGTGGTTGAAAAGCCAGTGGACAAACAGACAACTGAGGTGCAACAGGAATTTTTCCAGACTGTATGGCAATAGGATTACAAAGCCATAAGCTGAAGCTGTATGAGAAATCAAGGAATAAAGATAAGGAAGTTAAAGTTCATTTTGTCAAAGACTATGTTTGATCAAATGGCTGAGAAAAAAAAAACCAAGAACAAGTGGAAGACAAAGTGGATATTTTTCATTCAGAGAAATTAACTGAATTATCACAGAGAGATTGTAACAGAAACTAAAGCAGTTGTATCAAAAAGCATACGCAGATAAAGAATCTGATGTGTCCCAAAATGTCACCATTTTAACAATGATGTCCCAATGAGGAGAACTGGGCAGAAGTTCATCAAGTTGCATTACTGGTGGATCATAGAATGGAGGTGTTACAGACAACCCATGTATTACCAGCTGGAGATCATTTTGGAGGAAGAAAAAGTCAAGCAAAAATAAAGATCTATTGTCCTGGACAGCACACGACATGTTGAATTTTACCAAATATGTCTTACATGATTGGTAATTGGAAATCCCTGGGCAGTGATAAAACTCGTACCCTTTATACCCATTCCTACATTTGAGCAATCTTTTAAAGTGTACTAACTGTTGGATAAGACCTTACTTAAAACAAGAAGTGTGAATCCGTATTTATTGACCATCATGGATATATCTACGAGATTTCCAGAGTCTATTCCATTATGCACTGTCATGGCTAAAAGAATTGTAGAAGATTTCCTCAAGTCTTTCACTTGATATGGACTACCCACAGAAATACAATTGGATCAAGGTTCAAATTTTTGGATCAAATTTTTGGTTCAAATTTTTTACATTGGGCTTTCTCTGAGGATATTGGCAGGTACTTTACCCAAAAGAGTGAAGTAAATTTCGGTTTTGACCCCAAATGGGCTGTTACAGTTTAAAGTCATGCCATTTGATATGAACAATGTACCAGCCACCTTTCAGAGCCCAAGTCCCATTCCTGGGTCTTGTTATTTGACTTTGATAGATGGTTCCATGGGATGTGAAAACAAAAGTTATTGGGGAGTTTGCGATACTATCATTGGAGAAGGAAACCCTGCAATTCCTGGGACTGAGTAGTTTAATCAGAAATTCTTGCTGAGCTTTAGCAGTGTGTGTGCTGCACCGACTGACATTTTGAAGAAATGCAGAAACTTGCAGTGGATGGAGGAATGTGAGAAGGCATTTGACAATCTGAAAGCTGTGTTAATCACTGCCCCAGTATTAGCCACACCTTAATTACACAAAGCCATTCAAGGTGGCTAGTGATGTAATTGATCTGGATATTGGTGCTGGACACTTGTAAGATGATAATGGGAGATACAAAGACCTATTGAGTATTTTTCCATAGTATCAAAAATTATCAACTGAAATATTCCACAGTTGAGAAACAGATCTTGAGCATGGTGTTGGCATTGCAACATTTCAAACACTCATTGCCAGGAATGTGTCTGAGACACATTGTGCATACCGATCATAAACCCGTAAGGTTTTTGGAAAAAAGTAAGAACAAAAAGTCCAGACCGTTTTGATTGAAGCATATTTTTGCAGCCATTCAATTTGAAAAACAGATATATAACATGACAAGAGAATGTAATTACTGATGTGTTGTCATGACTTTGATGAAGGAAGATACTGTGCTCAGTTGTGGGACAAAACAGATTCAAATGGACTGTGGTAGTGAATGTTTGCATGCTTAGAGACAATGTAATGTATATTTACTGTAGGGTGTTAATAGTGTAAGGCTAAAGATTTTTAAAACTTAAGGAATCTTTGTAAATTAATGATTTTCTTTAAGGGGGAGGGAAGTGTGACAATGCTATGGCTTTAAGAGGTATATTTGGTCCTGTTTTTTTTATGAAGAAATGTTGAGACAGAGATCCTGAACAATCTGCTCCAAAGCCAATAGAGTAAACAGCTTGTGAGGGGTCCATGGTATTTTGAAAGTTGGAACAATAGAAGCAGCCTGAATGGGTGGGATCAAGCTCCCAAAGAACCAGGATTTTTAGTTTTACCTTTCTGCAGTTGCTGGGATCTTGAAGGTAAATGTTGAATGTCTTGTTCCTCTCTCTGTTACAGCTAAAAAAACTGGGGTTCTCTTCCTGTTGCTAGAATTGCATGGGAGACAATCTGTTTTACTGAATATGCCTTTGCCAAGGGACTGTTTATAGAGTGTTATTGTATTGCAACAATTAACTAATATTAGTCAATAGATCAATTAATTTTGGCATTTCATTAGAGCTACAGTTAAGCTAATTCTTTTTATTTTTGATTTTGACTGCAGTTTAACTGTAGTGTAAAAATAAAGTGTGTTTTGCTTAACTAGTTTGACCAATCAAATTGCATCTGGCATGAACCACCACACACTTCCCTTTATGAAAAAAATAACAGTCAGGATCTAGACTATCTTCCTATTATATTTTGCGGAAGTTTAGTCTGGTCCATAATAGAAAAAGATACTCATAAGGAATATGATAAACAGACCGTGGCAGGAAGAGATACACTGTGTATCCAAGCCTAAACCAATAGATAAGTTTGAGGTTTCCAAAATAATAAAAGTAACGTGTTTATTCCAGTGGTTGGAACTAATTACAATGGTTTCATAAGCCTCCTGGGCTCAGTGAGTGTCACTCACCTGGATTCATAAATGAGGTAAAAACAATGACTGCAGATGCTGGAAAGCAAATACTGGATTAGTGGTGCTGGAGGAGCACAGCAGTTCAGGCAGCATCCAACGAGCAGTGAAATCGACATTTCGGGCAAAAGCCCTTCATCAGGAAAAAAGGCAGTGAGTTTGAAGCATGGAGAGATAAGGTAGAGGAGGGTGGGGGTGGGGAGACAGTAGCATAGAGTACAATGGGTGAGTGGGGGAG
Source organism: Chiloscyllium punctatum (assembly GCF_047496795.1). Classification (NCBI taxonomy): domain Eukaryota; kingdom Metazoa; phylum Chordata; class Chondrichthyes; order Orectolobiformes; family Hemiscylliidae; genus Chiloscyllium; species Chiloscyllium punctatum. Next base: position 18,860 of record NW_027310609.1, read on the forward strand.
GAGATGAAGGTGATAGGTCAAGGAGGAGAGGGTGGAGTGGATAGGTGGAAAAGGAGATAGGCAGGTCAGACAAGTCCGGACAAGTCAAGGAGATAGTGCTGAGCTGGAAGTTTGAAACTAGGATGAGGTGGGGGAAGGGGAAATGAGGAAGATGTTGAAGTCCACATTGATGCCCTGGGGTTGAAGTGTTCCGAGGCGGAAGATGAGGCGTTCTTCCTCCAGGCGTCTGGTGGTGAGGGAGCGGCGGTGAAGGAGGCCCAGGACCTCCATGTCCTCGGCAGAGTGGGAGGGGGAGTTGAAATGTTGGGCCACGGGGCGGTGTGGTTGATTGGTGCGGGTGTCCTGGAGATGTCCCTAAAGCGCTCTGCTAGGAGGCGCCCAGTCTCCCCAATGTAGAGGAGACCACATCGGGAGCAACGGATACAATAAATGATATTAGTGGATGTGCAGGTAAAACTTTGATGGATGTGGAAGGCACCTTTAGGGCCTTGGATAGAGGTGAGGGAGGAGGTGTGGGCACAGGTTTTACAGTTCCCGCGGTGGCAGGGGAAAGTGCCAGAATGGGAGGGTGGGTTGTAGGGGGGTGTGGACCTGACCAGGTAGTCGTGGAGGGAACGGTCTTTGTGGAAGGCGGAATGGGGTGGGGAGGGAAATATATCCCTGATGGTGGGGTCTTTTTGGAGGTGGCGGAAATGTCGGTGGATGATTTGGTTTATGCGAAGGTTTGTAGGGTGGAAGGTGAGCACCAGGGGCGTTCTGTCCTTGTTACGGTTGGAGAGGTGGGGTTTGAGGGCAAAGGTGCGGGATGTGGACGAGATGCGTTGGAGGGCATCTTTAACCACGTGGGAAGGGAAATTGCGGTCTCGAAAGAAGGAGGCCATCTGGTGTGTTCTATGGTGGAACTGGTCCTCCTGGGAGCAGATACGGCGGAGGCGGAGAAATTGGGAATACGGGATGGCATTTTTGCAAGAGATAGGGTGGGAAGACGTGTAATTCAGGTAGCTGTGGGAGTCAGTGGGTTTGTAAAAAATGTCAGTGTCAAGTCGGTCGTCACTAATGGAGATGGAGAGGTCCAGGAGGGTGAGCGAGGTGTCAGAGATGGTCCAGGTAAATTTATGGTCAGGGTGAAATGTGTTGGTGAAGTTGATGAATTGCTCAACCTCCTCGCGGGAGCACGAGGTGGCGCCAATGCAGTCATCAATGTAGCGGAGGAAGAGGTGGGGAGTGGTGCCGGTGTAATTACGGAAGATCAACTGTTCTACATAGCCAACAAAGAGACAGGTATAGCTCGGGCCCATACGTGTGCCCATGGCTACCCCTTTGGTCTGGAGGAAGTGGGAGGATTCAAAGGTGAAATTGTTAAGGGTGAGGACCAGTTCGGCCAAACGAATGAGAGTGTCAGTGGAAGGGTACTGTTGGGGACATCTGGAGAGGAAAAAAGGAAGGGCTTGGAGGCCCTGGTCATAGTTCATAAATGCTTCACTGACTGAGTGAGTTCAGAGTGTTAATGAAATCTATTTGATGCTGAAGGACACTCGAATTCCCCACACAACAGGAATCTGGTGGGTCTAATGTTTCTGCTCTTTGATATTGAACCCATTTTCTATCCCATCCTTGGGGTCACTGGAGTTCTGTGTGAGTTATTGTAACTGTTACTGCTTTGCCTGCTGTGATCATGTAGTTTGTTGGTGCAGTATTTGTTGTTTTGTCACACATTTACAGTTTTATTTCAGATACTGTTGATCATAAACATCCCGTGATATTTCTCCTTATTTTAGTTATAGTCTCTTCACCAATTTGAACATGCAGCCAAACTGGGGTCAATCTGCTTCAATTAAATTCTGTGCATTCAATTTATTTCAGGAATTAAATCTGAGGTAAGTATATTTTTACTGATTTCAAGAAACCTATTTCATATAGTTCCAAGCTTCAGTCTTGGAATACAAGACAGGATGCATTGTATTTGGATGTTGTTTTGTGCATTGAAGCAAAGTGCGGAGATGCACCTTCACTGCAATGGAACGTGTGCTCTCTCACACCAAAGAATTACACTCAGGAATGGACTATGTCAGGCCTTTTGCACCATCAGAACATCCTGAAGCTCCTCACACCCTGTGAAGGATCACTGTATTTTTAAATATTCTTAATGAGGATGTGAGGGGTCACTGACTGGACCAGTGTTTATTGCCCATCTCTAACCATTCTGGAGAAGGTGGTGTTGAGCTACCTTCCTGATCTGCTGAGGCTGTGCAGATTATGGACGAAGGGATTTCCAGGATTGTGACAGAGAGAGAACAGCAAATTAGATCCACTTTGGGATAGTTATGGCTTGGAGGGAAAATTGTAGGTGACTCTATCATCACCCTTGGTGCTGTCTGAGGGGTCTTGGTGAGTTATTATAATCCATCTGTAGATGGTACACACTGCTGTCCCTCTGCCAATGGAGTCAGTGCAGAAGGAAGTGGATGAAGTGTCAATCACACGGGCTGCATCGTCCTGAATGGTGTTGGGATTCTTGAGTGTTGTTGGAGCTGCCCTCATTCGGCGAGTGAACATTCGTAGCATCCCCTGATTCCGATTGCCTTGCCTTGCCATTTAGCTCAGACACAAAGGCAGAAAGCTTGTCATGGGTGTAAGTATCTTCAGTCAAGACAAATGAGATAGACTTCACTTACAGAGTAAATCAAGGGCAGCCTCTGATACTAGTCCAGAGGATTGGACATGATCAGTCAGACAGTCAGGGTCTTATCCTCACAGGGGAATGAGGAGTTGAATGTCTGGCAGCCCATCATCTGCCATGATGCTTTCTGCCCTATTGAGGGCTGTTTTCCTCCTGGAGTGAGAGAGAGGAAGGGATGAAGGGAGCTGAAAGTGGGTGGGACAGCTGTGACATTTGGTGGAGGTGGGAAGGTGACCCAAGTGAGTGAGGAGGCCGTGCCAAGGGCAAGTGGTGTTGGGGGTTAGGGAGAGTGAGAGTGAGTGAGGGAAGATGGTGTAGGCAACACTGTGAGTGTTGGAGTATGACCATTAAAGGAAGGGGGGGATGGGATCAGAGATAGAGTGAGGGTGAGTTAGAGGAGAGAAGATGGTGGCACAGTGGCAGAGTGGAGAAGGACCATCTCCTTACACTGCTAGTCAGTTCTGCATATGGCTGAGACTGCACTGACCTGGGTGGTAATCACAGCCCAGGCTGGCTTGGGTTGATGTCATGCCCACTGCTGTTGGTGTTTGTAGAGGAAGAAGATATTCTGTGTCTGAATCCCCACATCCAGCAGGAGCTGCAGATTCCTGCCCACAAACTGGAGTACTCATTTCCTCATGTCTGCCAGGCCAGGGGCAAACCAATGGTTCTCTTTCTCAGTCACCATCCAGGTCAGTTCAGGCCTCACAGCGCTTGCCCAGGTGCACTGTAGGATTTTAAAGTTGGCATCGGCAAGAGTGCTGTCGATCATGCGTGGATATCCAGTGAGTGCCAACTCTTTCAGGGAACATGGATGTAATGGATAGAATTGAATGTGAGCAATGCACTTGGAGTGGAGTGGGTCATTCATCAGGACCCTTTGGTAAGATATGAAGGGAAAAGAAATGGGACTTTTCAGCAAGAAACCCAGCAAAACACTTGATATAACTTGCACTTCCCGAAAAAAAGCTATAGACTTATATTTTTGAAAAAGTTATATTCTCATTGTCCATTGAGTAACTGAACTGTTGATCCATTTAGCCAATGTATCCACCATGTTTATTTCAGGTCAAGTGTAAAAATGTTTTTTTTATTATTGTTTCCACTATTTACAAATTTTAAGGTAAAATTTTGCGTGACCTTTTTGATTACCTTTGCAGCTAACCTAATCACAATAGTGACACTATCGGGAAGGAAGTGTGGTCTTTCTAAAGGGGTCAACTGATTCCTGGTTGCTATGGCTGGAGCAGATCTGCTGATTGTCCTTATTCAGGTCATACTGGACAAGATGAATCGCTCATATCTACGTATTGTATTCTTCTCCTACCCTCCTGGTTGTTCCATCAGAGACGTCATTGGTTCCACAGCTGTAAGTAGCTCAGTCTGGCTCACAGTCACCTTCACCTTTGACCGGATGGTGGCTATTTGTTTCCAGAAACTGAAGAGAAAATTCTACACTGAGAGAAATGCAGCTGTTATTATCACAACTGTCAGTTTACTGAGTTTATTCATCAAAATCCCATTGTATTTTAAATATGAACCATACTATTGCCTGATAACTTATGAATACTTCTACTACCTTGTGTGGCTAGCTTTTGACTGGGTGGGGAGGGGGGGGGATCATATTTTAACTCCAGTGCTCCTTTTCTTCCTGATCCTGCTGCTCAATGCTGTCACCATCAGACACATCCTTCTGGCTAGTGCAGTCCGCAGGAAGCTGAGAGGACAACAAAACGGGGATAAGCCGAATGATCCAGAAATGAAGAATCGAAGAAGATCCATCATTTTGCTCTTTGCCATATCGGGCAGTTTTATCCTGTTATGGATCACTCGTGTCATAACTCTCGTGATTCAGCGGATTACTGGGTGGTATAGTGGAGCACCAGCTGGATATTGGATGGGAGATTGCATGGGGACAGTGCTTCAGTTCTCCAGCTCCTGCACCAACACATTTATTTACGCAGTCACACAGAGGAAGTTCAGAGAGGAGATGCTGAATACTGTGAAATATCCCTTCATCACAATCCAGAATTCCATTAAACGATGGGAACAAAGCTGGTCAATGTAAGCACGATCCGGAAAGGAATATTATTGTTCATCTCCAGCTCAGCTGCTGTTGAGGCAGCACGTGCAAAGAGGTTTGAAAATGAGAATCAGATTGTTCCTCAAGTTGAATAAATTATTTAACACAAGTGTGTTCTTAGGGCATCTGCTCCTGGTCAGTGAAGATCCATTAACATTGGCCTTTTAACATTTGGGGAATATAATGTAAATTTTCACTTCATTTTTAAATCATGTTTCTAGTGCAATACATGTCACATTGTCTTATGCTGTAATTGTAGAAGAGCAATTGAATTGGAGATTGTATTTATGAATGCCATTAACATGATTTAGAAGGGATAATAATAACAGAATCATCACCTACAACTGGCCCTCTGACTGGTGAGTGATGGTATCTTGCAATACACAATAGTTAGATCTTAGTTCTGATTACAGCTGTAGCTCCCCATTATTCTATTAGTTTTAAAATATTTATGGGAAAGGATAGGCCTTGTATTAAAGTTGCAGTTCTAAATTGGAGTAAGGCCAATGTTGATGGTACAAGACAGAAACTTTCAAAAGCTGATTGGTGTTGACTGTTCTCAGGTAAAGGACAATCTGGCAAGTGAGAGGCTCAAAGGTGAGGTACTGAGAGTTCAGAAACAGTCTGATCGTGTTAGAGTGAAGGGTAAGGCTGGCAGGAGTAGGGATCATGTGATGAATAGGGGCATCGAGAGTGGTCAAGAATGTGAAGGAGGCATGTATCAGGTAGAGACAACTGGGATCAAGTCAGCCTTGAAGTGTATAAGGGGTGCAGGGGCATTCTGAAGAAGAAAATCAGGAGGACAGAATGGGAATATGAAATAACCTTGAAGATAAGATTAAAATTGTTCAAACATTTTCAACAAGAATATTAAGCGTTAAAGAGCAAATATGTGGTAATGGAGCCCCTTAAAGATCAACTACAGGAGATGGCAGAGTCACCTAATGACTATTTTGTTTCAGTGATTATTGTGGAGAAAGACATGGAGCTTGAGAACTTGGGAAATAAATATTGCTGTGATGAAAACAGTTCACGTTATAGAAGAGGCAGTGCTGGAGGTCTTAAAAGGTTCAAAGGTGAATAAAACTCCAGGACTTGATCAAGAGTATCATTTTCTAAATGGGGAGAAAAGTCAAAAGTCTGAAGTGCAAAGAGACTTGGGAGTTCTAGTCCAGGATTCTCTCAGGGTAAACCTGCAGGTTGTGTCAGTAGTTTGGAAGGCAAATGCAATGATGGCATTTAATTTGAGAGGACTTGAATATAAAAACAAAGATGTATTTCTGAGGCTCTATAAACCTCTGGTCAAATTACATTTGGAATATTGTGTGCAGTTTTGGGCCCCATATCTCAGGAAGGATGTACTGGCCCTGGAACATGTTCAAAGGAGGTTCATGAGAATGGTGCCAGGAATGAAAAGCTTAACATATGAGGAACATTTGAGGACACTGGGTCAATACTCAATGGAGCTTCGAAGGATGATGGGAGAGCTAATTGAAATGTACAGCTTACTGAATGGCATGGACAGAGTAGATGTTGGGAAGATGTTTCTGTTGGGAGGGAAGATTCAGACCTGAGGGAACAGCCTTAGAGTCTCTCCAGCATCCTGTGTTGTTTCAGATTTTCAGCACCTGCAGTGTTTTGCTGTTATTGAAATAAATGTCAGCTGTCATTGAATCACAGACACACAATGTTTAAATTTATCATCATGCACTTCATACATCTATTTCCACAAAGCCAATTGTAGCGCTTGTTTGACAGTCTCGAATACGGTTTTGATTGCTGTGCCCATCTTTAGCGCAGTCAGTCCACAAAACAAGACAACAGAGAGACAGTGATGACAGGGGGAGAATGATGGACAGGAGATTGAAGTGGTTACCAGGAAGGTGAATGGAAATATATGGTTTTCACAGATATTTGGACAACCCGTCTTGCCATGGAAGGTTAGGTTTGTACAAATAGAGTATATTCAACTTCCATAAGTTCTCAAAAAGAAAGAAGTTGAGCAGAACCAAATCAATGTGTTGAATTGGATTGTTCGATCATAGGTCCTCCAACAGCAAGTTGCCCCGGAGCCTGGAGCAGATTGGAGTCAGTCAGACAGTCACATCTGATGAAGTGGAAGTTTCAGGAGACAGTCAAGGCCAAGTCAGTCCTTGTTGGAGAAACCGTCTCAGAATCAGGCTCAACTGGGCCAAGGAACTCCCCCCTCATTCAGAAAGTTTGGATTCAAGACTGGTATTATTCTCTTAGAAACAGAAGTCCCATGCTTCAGTTAGATTTGTGAATAAATAAAAGAAGTCTGTGTGTTGAATGGAATGTTGATCTTTTTCATGAAGTGATATTTTGGAAAACTTTAAAGATCAACATAGGATTACTAAACAGCAATTATGAAGGAAAAGGAATGTTGAACATTCCACAACTTTTTCATGAAGTCAGGGTCAGTAGAACAGTTTGGTGATGTTTTAAAGATCAACAAAGTTGATGAAAATGTAATTATTAAAGAAAACAAACACAATATATTCAAGAAGCAAAAACATCTACAAATATAAAAAGGGAAGAGAGTAGCTAAAGTGATTGTTGGTCCCTTGGAGGGTGAGGCTGGGGAGTTAATCCTGGGGAAAACAGAAATGGCAGAGACACTAAGTTAATATTTTGCTTCACCTTCCACTGTGGAGGACACTAGTGCCATTTCAATAGGAACAGGGAATGCAGACGTTATAGTCAGGGAGGGACTTAGAACAATCACCATCATGAGGGAGACAGTAATGAACACAATATTGGGATTGAAGGCAGACAAATCCCCAGGGTCTGAAGGGGTCCTCCTCGGGTCTGAAAGGAAGTGGCAGCAGAGATCGTGGATCCACTGGGTGTAATTTTCCAAAATTCCGTGGATGCAGGCAAAGTTTCATTGGGTTGTATAATGCCACTAGAGCGCCTTTATTCACAACAGGAGGTAGGCAGAAAGGAGGAAACTATGGAGCAATTAGTTTAACGTGTGCAGCGAAGTAATTGTTAGACTCCATTATAAAGGAAGTAATAACAGGACATTTGGAAAGTCAAAATACAATCTATTACAGTCAGCATGGTTTTATGAAGAGTAAACTATGTTTGACTAATTTGTTCGATGATCTTTGAAGATGTAACAAGCAAAGTGGAGAATGGGGATCCTGTAGATATCTGGACTTCCAGAAGGCAATTTGATACAGTGCCACACAAAAGGTTAACATACAAGGTAAGATCACATGGGGTTCAGGGTAATTTATTCGCTCATACAGAGGATTGGCTCACCAACAGAAAGCTGAGACTCCAGATAAATGGGTCTTTTTCTGGTTGGCAAGATGCCCCGGGATCTGGATTAGAGGTGCTGGAAAAGCACATCAGTTCAGGTACCATCCGAGGAGCAGAAAACACATCAGGAAGGGCTTTTGCCTGAAACATCGATTTTCCTGCTCCTCGGATGCTGCCTGAACTGCTGTGCTTTTCCAGCACCTTGAATCCAGACTCTGGCTTCCAGCATCTGCAGTCATTGCTTTTACCAAGATGCCGCAGGATTCAGTCCTCAGACTCCAACTGTGTACAATCTATACTAATGACTTGGATGTTGAGACATAAAGTACTCGATCTAAATTTTCAGATGGCACTAAAATATGTAAGAAAGTATTTTCCAAGGAAGAAATAAGAAATTTATAAATGGGCAATGGTGAATGAGCCAAAGTTTGGCAAATGAGGTTTAATGTGAATAAGTGTGAAAATAACCAATTTGGTCAGAAGAATAGAAAGTCAACCTATTATCTAAATGGTGAGAAACTTCAGAGAGTTTCAGTGCAGAGGGATCTGGGTGTCCTTGTGCATGAATCTCAAGAGATTAATACGTGGTACAGCAGGTAATAAGGAAGGCAAATAGAATTTTGGCATTTATTGCTCAAGGGATAGAGTATCAAAGTAGGGAAGTGTTGCTGCAACTATACAAGATGGAGGGGATGGGGGCTCAGTGGGTAGCACTGCAGCCTTACAGCACCATGGTCCCAGGTTTGATTCCACCCTCAGGCGACCACTTTAGTGGAATTTGCACGTTCTCCCTGTGTTTGCGCTAGTTTCCTCTTGGTGCTCCGGTTTCCTCCCACAGTCCAAAGATGTGCAGGTTAGGCGCATTAGTCAGTGGAAATGTAGGATGATATGATAAGGGGATAGGTCTGGTTGGATGTGGGTGGGTGTGGGCTAGTTGGGCCAAATAGCCTGTTTCAGTCGTGTAGGTGTTCTCTTCTCTGTTTTAAGACATTAGTGAGACTGCATCTGGAGTATTGCATTAGTTTTGGCTCTCTTAATTGAGATAGTTAGAGGTTCTTCAGAAGATAATGAGAGATTGATCAATTTAGACTGACACAGGATGGAGATCAGAAACATGAGAGGAGATTTAATTGTGTTAGATAAGATACTGAAGAGGAGTGAGGAAGCAGCTGTAGATATTTTGTCTTTGGGGCAATCTCAAACAAGAGCGTTTGGATCAGGGAGAGCAGATTTAAATTAAAGATAATGATAAGTTACTCCTCTCAAAGAATCATGAATCTGTGAAATCCACAATGGATGGCTGGACACTGATTTAAGGAGGAGACAGACACTTTTTAAATTGGTAATGGGGTGAAGGGATACAGGGAGTGATCAGGAAAGTGTATTGAGTCTGAGATGAGAGCAGCCATGATGGTATTAAATGGGGGAGCAGGCTCGAGGGGCTGCATTGTCTACTCCTGCTCCAAGCTCTTATGTTCTTAGTGCCCTCTTGTGGCCATTTGTGGATGTACAGAAGCAAGTCAGAATGAATGGATTTAGTGGCGTATTTAAACTTCACATGTTTGTTTTGGTATAACAAAAGGATTAGTTTCACTCAACATAATCACTTTTCCACTTTCTCTTTCAAGGATGTACTCCTTGCAAATCATTTTGCATTACCTCAGTCACTCTACTAATTATTTTGAGAATGCAAAAAACAAACATAAGTTTTTCCTTCATTTCTTGTGATATTCACTTGGTGACATTGACTCCAACATTTCACTGTCACTTGTTCATTTCTTGGTACCGAGTTCATTATGATGTCTTCACTCACATCTGCCATTTAGTGCTCCAGCCTCTCATGGTGAACACTAAATATTCTTCCCCCCCTACCTCCCCCTTTCTCCTTTCCTGTCTCCCTTTCCCTCTGTGACTATTTCCCCTCTTTTCGAATGCAGTTTCTGTGCTTGGAGACGGTGGTCTATGTTTTATACTGACCCTCAGTGTCATGTCAAAGAGTGAATTCGAAGCCTGGCCTTGCCGCAGTGACCCTGGGGCTGCTGGGTTTACCACAGGCTGCCTCTTCATTAGCCTCCCCCAAGCTCTTCATCCCCAAAATGGGGCTAATGGCTTCCTGATTCTATCCAAAGGACCAGGGGCTGATGGCTCTGACCCCACAGCAGTGGCCCAGGGAGAGGGAAGGGGGCAGACCCTGAGGGTATCTCCAATTGGAGCAACCCTCAGACAATCAAGACAGTATTAGACTTGAGGAGGTTAAGGAGGGGTGTATGCTCCATGGGATGGAGCAGGAACACCTCTGGGAGGGTTATTTGGAGACCTCTCATGCTTGGACCTAGGCACCTCCAGCACTGATACCCTTCCAACCACCCCCACCAAACGTTACCACAAGGAAACCATTTCCCTGAAGCTGGTGGGTGCTCACAACATGGTCAGGATTTGCCTCACAGTCTGGAAAATGGCAGCTGGTCATGAGACCACAAGATATAGGAACAGAATTAGGCCATTCAGCCCATGGAGTCTGTCCCACTATTGCATCATGGTCCTTACACTGGTCTGTAACTGTTACCTTAATTGTACAAATTAATGCCTATCTCCATGGTGATGGTAGCTGGTCTGGAACCCAGTCATTGGGAAACTTCAATGGTGGCAGCACAGCAATAGGGCACTACTCCAATGCAGCACCTTCCTACTTTACCAGCCTCACAACCTCCACTCTCACTAATGTCTCGTGAGTGTGAAGTAAGGGGAGACAGTGGCTGATTCTGTGAACACCTGTCTTCAGAGATGATAGTGCCATCAAGAAATTGTCAAGAGTTTGGCTTCTATTCTGGCCAATCAGAAATTGGCTTTGTTTCCTCTTTATTTGATGTGGGGAGTTGAGTGTGTGGCGCCATCTAAAGGACAGTGAGAAGCAGCTGTTAGACACAAGGTTTCTGCCCGTCTTTCACTCAGGTTTGAGCAGGACATCAGGAGCTGTCCTTCCCAATCATGTGACCATCCTTCACTGAGCATGGAATGACTGAGCCAGGAGCTGTCAGATTCAGGAAGTAAATCATTCAAAGGTTTGTCTTCTGCCAGCCATCTTACAGACCCAGTGGGAGGAGCTCTGTGGAAATATTATCCCAGCCCCACCCTTTTCTATTTCTCTCTGAGCTTGCCCTCAACGTCAATTACTCCCTCCTGTAACTCTGTTACCAACTCGTTTTATTCTCTCTTTTGAACTATTTCCTCACAATTCATCCCTGTTTCTTAACTCTGATTTCACTTCAGCTGTTTCCTGTCAGTTCTCAGAACCTTTTCACACATCGCCCTCTTTCTTCCATCTCTCCTCTCTTTTGCTCAAGTTCTGTCTTCCAGTTTGTACATTCCCAAACACCTGTCCCCAGGGGCTCCCCATAAAATATTTTCATTTTGTTTTCGTCTTTCATTTTGTTGTCAGTGAGCACATTCCATCCCTTCAGTGGACGTTGGGTTAAATATACAGCTCGGAGAAGATTGTACCTAATCAGCACTTCAGACTGAACCCTGTAACTGTCAATGTTAGTACCTACAGGAAGGACTACAATAGGAAAACCATTAATTTGACTGAAAACCACAGGACAAACATACACTTTCAAACTGGGATTTTTATTTTCACACCAGATTTTTTACACCTTTTGGTCAAAATAACCTCCATTCTCTTTTATATGAGTTGTTTTCCCTTCTCTCAAGCTCTCGTGGTGACCAAGGTACATTTTGTTTGTGAGACTCTATTAGACAGAGACGGGGGCAGGCTTGGGATGAGAGGGATGTCGCTCAAACATGGGGAGATATATGGGCTTGTGAAATACAGATTAAACCATTCACCTGCAGGAGAGGGACTTGGAACTTTGAATTCCCACTTCGGAGCAGCGAGAGGCGGGAGGAGGTGACTTTGGTGCGAGGTAATTGTCGGGAAGGCCGGTAAGTATATTTAACCGTCTTACCTTCAGGCCAGGGAGGGAGGAGCGAGCAAAGGACTTCTGGGAAGGGTATGTGGAACAGTTTATATTTGTGTGGTTGTGTTACCCGGCAGGCAGTGCAGGGATCCTCTGTGGTCATTCCCCTCGACAATAAGTATACTGTTTTGGATACTGTTGGGGGGGATGACTTACCAGGGCAAAGCAGTGGGGCACCTGCTGCTCAGAAAGGAAGGGGGAAGAGAAGCAGAGCAGTAGTCATTGGGGACTCAATAGTTAGGGGGACAGATAGGAGTTTCTGTGGGGACGAAGAGGCTCATGGTTGGTGTGTTTCCTCCTGGGTGCCGGGGTCCGTGATGTCTCTGATCATGTTTTTGAGATCCTTCGGGGAGAGGGAGAGCAGCCCCAAGTCGTGGTCCACATTGGCACCAATGAAATAGTTCGGAAGAGAGATGGGGACTTGAGGCAGAAATTCAGGGAGCTAGGATGGAAGCTTCGAGCTAGGACAAACAGAGATGTTTTCTCTGGTTTGCTGCCCGTGCCACTTGAGTGAGGTGAGGAACAGGGAGAGAAAGGAGGTGAACACGTGGCTACAGGGATGGTGCAGGAGGGAGGGTTTCGGGTTTTTGGATAATTGGAGCTCATTCTGGGGTAGGTGAGACCTCTACAAGCAGGATGGTCTTCATCTAAACCAGAGGGATACCAATATCCTGGGTAGGAAATTCACTAAAGCTATTAAGGTGGATTTAAACTAATACAGCACGGGGATGGGAACCAAAATTGTTGGACAGGTATCGAAGAGGATGAGAGTAGGGAGTTCCCAAATTGAGTATCTGACACTGGCAAGCATGAACCTGGTTTGAAGTGTGTGTACTTCAACATGAGGGGCATCCAAAATAAAGTGGGTGAACTGGCAACGTGGGTTGGTACCTGGAACTTCGATGTTGTGGCCATTACGGAGACATGGATAGAGCAGGGACAGGAATGGCTGTTGCAGGTTCCGGGATTCAGATGTTTCAGTAAGAACAGAGAAGATGGTAAAAGAGGGGGAGGTGTGGCATTGTTGGTCAGGGACAATATAACAGTTGTAGAAAGGATGTTTGGGGACTCGTTAACGGAGGTAGTATGGGCTGAGGATAGAAACAGGAAAGGAGAAGTCACCATGCTCAGAGTTTACTGTAGGCCTCCGAATAGTCCCAGAGATGTAGAGGAAAGGATAGCAAAGCTAATTCTCGATAGGAGTGAGAGAGGCAGGGTAGTTGTCATGGGGGACTTCAACTATCCAAATATTGACTGGGATCACTACAGTATGAGTACAATAGATGGGTCAGTTTTTGTCCAGTGTGTGCAGGAGGGCTTCCTGACATAGTATGTAGACAGGCCTACAAGGGGCGAAGCCACTTTAGATTTTGTACTGGGTAACGAGCCTGACCAGGGGTTAGATTTGGAAGTAGGTGAGCACTTTGGAGATAGCGATCACAATTCTGTCAGGTTTACTTTAGTGATGGAAAGGGATAGGTGTACTCTACCGAGCAAGAGTTACAGCTGGGGGAACGGAAATTACGATGCAACTCGGAAAGATTCAGGAAGTGTAGAATGGGGAAGGAAACTGCAGGGGATAAGCACATTAAAAATGTGGAGCTTATTCAAGGAAAAGCTCCTGTGTGTCCTAGATAAGTATGTACCTGCCAGGCAGGGAGGAAGATATAGAACGCGTGAGCCGTGGTTTACTAAGGAAGTGGAATCCCTGGTCAAGAAGAAGAAGAAGTCTTATGTTAGAACAAAATGTGAAAACTCAGTTAGGGCGCTTGAGGGTTATGAGGAAGTCAGGAAAGACCTAAAAAGAGAGCTCAGAAGAGCCAGGAGGAGACATAAGAAGTTGTTGGTGGATAGGATTAGGGTTAACCCTAAGGCTTTTCATAGGTATGTCAGGAATAAAAGAATGACGAGAGTTAAATTAGGGCCAATCAAGGATAATAGTGGGAAGTTGTGTATGGAGTCAGAGGAGATAGGGGAAGCACTAAATAAATATTTTTCGACAGTGTTCACTCTAGAAAATGAAAATGTTGGCGAGGAAGAAACAGAGACACTTGCATCTAGACTAGAAGAGATTGATGTTCACAAGGAAGAGGTATTAGAAATATTGCAGAATGTGAAAATAGACAAGTCCCCTGGGCCAGATGGAATCTAACTTAGGATCCTCTGGGAAGCAAGGAAAGAGATTGCCGAGCCTTTAGCATTGATCTTCAAACCATCATTGAATACAGGAATAGTGCCTGAGGACTAGAGGATAGCAAACATGGTTCCCTTGTTCAAAAAGGGTAGTAGACACAAACCCTGGTAATTACAGACCAGTGAGTCTCACTTCAGTTGTTGGTAAAGTGTTAGAAACGGCTATAAGAGATAGGATTTATGACCATTTGGAAAAGAATAATCCAATCTGGGACAGTCAGCACGGTTTTGTGAAAGGTCAGTTGTGCCTAACGAATCTAATTGAGTTTTTTGACAAAGTGACCAAACAGGTAGATGAGAGTAAACTGGTTGATGTGGTGTATATGGATTTCAGCAAGGTGTTTGATAAAGTTCCCCACAGTAGGCTATTATACGAAATGTGGAGGAATGGGATTATGGGAGACATAGCAGTTTGGATCAGTAATTGGTTTGCTGGAAGAAAACAGAGGGTTGTAGTTGATGGAATATGTCCATCTTGGTGTCCAGTTACTAGCTGCGTACCGCAAGGGTCGGTGTTGGGTCCACTGCTGTTCGTCATTTTTATAAATGACCTGGATGAGGGCTTAGAAGGGTGGGTTAGTAAATTTGCGGACGGCACTAAGGTCGGTGGAGTTGTGGATAGTGACGAAGGATGTAGTAGGTTGCAGAGAGACATAGATAGGATGCAGAGCTGGGCTGAGAGGTGGCAAATGGAGTTTAATGTGGATAAGTGTGAGGTGATATACTTTGGATGAAGTAATTGGAATGCAAAGTACTGGGCTAATGGTAAGATTCTTGGGAGTGCAGATGAGTGGAGAGTTCTCGGTGTCCATGTACACAGATCCCTGAAAGTTGCCACCCAGTTTGACAGGGTTGTTAAGAAGGCATACAGTGTTTTGGCCTTTATTAATAGAGGGATTGAGTTCTGGAACCATGAGGTTATGCTACAGCTGTACAAAGCTCTGGTACGGCCACACTTGGACTATTGTGTACAGTTCTGGTCACCACATTATAAGAAGGATGTGGAAGCTTTGGAAAGGGTGCAGAGGAGATTTACCAGGATGTTGCTTGGTGTGAAAGGAATGTCTTACAAGGAAAGGCTGAATGACTTGAGGCTGTTCTCGTTGGAGGAAGAAGATTGAGAGGTGACTTAATAGAGACATATAAGATAATCAGAGGGTTAGATAGGGTGGACAGGGAGAGCCTTTTTTCAAGTATATGGATGGCAAACACGAGGGGACACAACTTTAAAGTGAGGGGAGATAGGTATAAGACAGATGTTAGAGGTAGTTTCTTTACTCAGAGAGTAGTAAGGAGATGGAATGCTTTGCCTGCAAAGGTCGGAGATTAGCCAAGTTTAAGTGCATTTAAGTTATCATTGGACAGGCATATGGACAGACATGGAATAGTGTCGGTGGGATGTGCTTCAGATTAGTATGACAGGGCGGCGCAACATCGAGGGCCGAAGGGCCTGTACTGTGCTGTAATGTTCTATGTTCTATGTAAATGGGAGCTCTCTCTTGTTGTTAGAGATAATGCGCGAGAGGAAATCTGTACACTTTGTTGAATCAGAACTCTCTGTACAGAATGTGCTGCCATCATTACAACCTGGCCTGCTTCAGGGTTTATATGAAATTCGATAGCTCTCCCATGATAAGGAGAGGGTCCTGACTCTGACTGCCCCGAACAGGCCCTGGACTGGGACTGGAGGCTGCCCCTGACTTACTGCACAGGGAACCCCTGAGAGAAAGCTCTCTGCCTTGACTTGCCTGGGGCCTGCTGACAACTCTGACAAGCTTCCTGGCTTTGTGTCTGTGCTCAATGACAAGGTCAGACAGCAGTGTATGAGCCTGAGCCTGGCTGAGAGAGAAAATCAGCAGAAAATGTGAGCCAAAGCAATGGGAGGAGGGATGCTTGAGCATCCAGTTTGGCTCCGAGTGAGTAAGTGCTCTGAGAGTAAGTGGAGACCCTGGAGATACAGCCTGGTCCAGTCCGTGGGCTGGGTGTGTGGCCCTGAATGTACAGGGTCCTTGCTGCAGCGTTACAATGAGAGTTGCCAGTGCACACCAAGGGGCAGCATTGAAGTGCTGAAGGGTCCTGTAAGTGGCTCGATATATGACATGGGGGGGTTTTAAGACTGGCACGTGTTGAATGCCAATGTCCATAGAGGTGGTGAGCATGTGACCGATGCCCATGGAGTGTGCCCTGAGATGTTGGTGTCCAGTCTCCAACGTGAAGGTCTATAAGAGAAAGCGGTGAGCTGCATCCACAAGGTACTTACTCTGGTTTCCTTGTTGCGTTTTCCCAGAAACTGAGCTTGTTTGTTGAGTTTGGGAAGATGTGAGGCTGAATATAAATGAGCCAAGTTGGGCTGCTAACAAGGTGGTGTTTAGCCGTCACTAATGCCCATCAATCCCCACCTCCCTGCTGCCTAGTGATAGTCTTCACATGGCACTTATCAAAAACACTCACTCCCTCATGGACACACACACACAAACACATGCACACACTCTCACACACACACACGCTCACACAGACCAACACACTCACACAGGGCGATACATACACACACCCCAATACACACACTGACACACACACACACAATATTATGTGATTAACGGAAACACAAGAAGTAGATCACATTTCTACAACTAAACTCTTGAAGTTGCACATATTGTAAGCTGTTTGAGTTTACTCTTGTGGTCCTTTGAATGAATGGGAAAGTGCAATGTTTGTTTTTCCAAAAGAGTTCCAGTGCAGATTTATGAAGACATATTCTTTTGTTGGTGGAGATTGATCTAGCCATCTCCCTCAACGCCTGAGCTGATTGATTGTCCTGGCTGGGTCCAATTCTTGGTGCTAGAGGAATGGTCCCTCCAGTTCTGGTGGTTTCAGGATGGCCTATTCCCAGTTTCATTCTCGAAGTAATGGCCTAAGTGATCCACTACTATGACAACCAAAAAGAGGGTAAAATATCCTTGACCTCATCCTTACCCATCTTCCAGCTGCAGATACATCTGTCCATGACATTACCAGTTAGAGTGACTACCACGCTGTCCTTGTGGAGACAAAGTCCTGTTTTCACATTGGGAATACCCTCCATTGTGTTGTGTGACATTATCATAGTGATAAATGGGACTGATCTAGCAACTCAAGACTGGGCATCCAGGAGGTGCTGTGGGTCATCAACAGCAGCAGAATTGTACTCCAGCACAATCTGTAACCTCATGGCCAGGCATATCCCCCACTCAACCATGAGCACCAAGCCAGGGGAACCCCCTCGGTTCAATGGAGAGGGTAAGAGGGCATGCCAGGAGCAGTACAAGGCAAACCCAAACATTAGGTTACAGGCCAAACAACAAAAACAGTAAGTGATAGACAGAGCTAAATGATCCCACAACCAATGGATCAGATCTATACTCTGCAGTGCTGCCACATCCAGTCATGAATGGTGAGAGACAATTAAACAACTTACTGAATGGAGGAGGAGGCTCCATATATCTCCTCATCCTCAATGATGGAAGAGCCCAACACATCAGTGTTGATGATGAAACTGAACCATTCACAGCAACCTTCAACCAGACGTGCTGAGTGGATGATCTAGCTCACACTCCTCCAGTGGTCCTCAACATCACAAATACCAATCTTCTGCTAATTTGATTAACTTCATGTGATATGAAGAAATGGTTGGGGGCACTGGATATGGGATATGACTCCTGACAGTATTCGGTCAAAGTACTGAAGAGTTATGCTCCAGAACTTGCCACTCCCCCAGCCAAGCTGTTCCAGTGCAGCTACAACACGAGGAATACTGCAGCAAGCAACTGACTCCCAAAGCCAGTCCACCATCCACGATGAGCCAATCAGGAGTATGATGGGATATTTCTCATTTGCCTGGATGGGCGCAGCACCAAAATCAATTTAAAAACTTCACAATATTCAGGATAAAACAACCTGCTTGTTTGGCAAAACATTCACAAACATTCACTCCTTCTACCTTGACGCAGTAGCAGCAGTGCGGACTATCCACAGGATGCACTGCAGATAGTCACCAAAGATCCTCAGAGAGCATCTTCTGAATCCACAACCACTTCCATGTGAGGGACTAGGGGGACAGAAACATGGGAACACTATCACCTTCCTGTTCCCCTCTAATTCACCCACCATTCTGACTTTGAAATATATCACTGTTCCTCCATGGTCACTGGGTCAAACCCCTGGAAGTCCCTCCCTATGTGCATTGTGGGTCTACCTACAGAATGTGGAGCAATGGTTCAACAAGTCAGCTCAGCAGAATCTTCTTCAGGGAAACTCGGGATGGACAATAAATGTTGGTTCGGCCAGAGATGCCCCTGTCCCAACAGTCAATAAACACATTTCTATAAAGTTGTAATTCTCATATATGTCAGGATTGTACCTGGAGAGCCTGTAAAATCCCCATCACAGCACACACTGAGGAAATTACCCAGATAATTGAACTTTCTGCTGAGCAACTCCTGTACACCTGGATCCTGTTGAAAATCTCAACTTAAATCAGTGACTTGGGTGGTTATGTTTAAATTAAATAAAACGGTTAGTCATGGAAATTTAGACAATTACAAACATTGTCTAATCCTTGAGTAGTTATGAAATGAACAGCATACTTAGCTGAAGCATCAACGATTACTTCTCCCCGAGACCACTTACACAGTACCAGCCTGACCCAACACCCCTTCCCCCATCAGGATGTGACCCACCCCCAAGCCCTGGTGCTGAACCCAACCCCCTGGCTGTCTTGAACCAGACCCAACCCCTTCTACTTGTCCTGACACAGCCCAACACCATTCCTCCCAACATTCCCCTCCACCCCACTCTGAGAGCTGACCCACTCCCTTCCCCCACCCCCACAGCCACATTCTCCTTGTGATTGCCCCTCCTGGGAAAATCCAGCCCAGTAAGATCTGTTATCTGAAGGCAGAACCTATCACATGTCCACACCATCAATGCTTCGATTGTCCAAAAATGGATTTGAAGTTAGAAACCAGAACTGCATTGGTGGGGACAGGGAGAGGCTCATGGATTGGAGTTTTGGTGAACACCCAGTCAATGGAATGTGTACATTCACAAGTGGTTGGTATTTTAAATCTCTTTTAGATGGTGGTTGTTCAAACCACGGTCATTTATATTTTAAGAATTTTACAGAGACCTGAGTTAATTCATTGTCTCTGCAAGCAGCACCAAAGCACCATGCTCTTCCTGCCATCTTTGTGGCACAATGCTCACTTTTATCATCAATTGAAAAACATTCATGTTGCATGGATCTTGAAAGTGAGGAATATAATCTACTTTCTGACCAAGATCCAAGTGTATTAATAACAACAATGTGTGTTACATTGACACTCTACAGTAAATATTGTTTCCAGGATTAAAGTTTGATGGGTTGGCTGAAAGGAATGTATTTTGAGTTTTGTGGATGTGACTGAAGTGCTTTCTTTGTGAGAGGTTATCGTACATTTACTGTGGATATTGGAACCTTCTTTCACAAGGCTGCTTGAAATCACCCGGCTGATGAAAACGGCTTGCTTCGCCATCGATCCTGCTTGGTGAGGCTCTTGTTTTAGCTGGTTCAGTTGGAGGAAAGCTGGCCAAGAACAAGCTGAGTTGGAGGAAAGCATGTTAGGAACAAGCAGCCCAGCTTTTGTTGTGTGAAAAGAAAACCCTTTGTATCAGCTCAGGGTGAAACCTATTCGTTCTTTTTAAACTGTGTTTCAAAGAACATCTCAAGATCATCTTTCCTGAATGAGCTGTGTCTGCAAGGTGCAGAGATAACCCGTGTATAATGACTTACTTGACAATGCACAACAGAATATCAGAGGAACAAACTCTAGGAGCAGTTTACTGTGAAATTACTTGGAGGGATAAGCATTTCCAGTTCAATATTACTGGCAGTTGGTTTTCCCCAATTACTGCAGGAGAATTACATGCTTTTATTTTGATAACAAATCCATAATTGTGTTTATGAAGAACTCAGGTTGATAGATCTTTTTATTTAAACCTATGTCTAGTCAGTCATCTTGGTAAGTGGGATAAATCTTTTTGTTTGCTGTTGTGACCCATGGAATGAAGGGCCTCCTTCAGCCTCAGTTATAAGTGTTAAACAATAACTCGGTGACAGAAATTCAGTCTTTCTCTCCTGGAGAATTTCTCATGTGAAGCTTTAGATTTGAGATGAAAATCTACTTTAGTAGAACAGAAAGATGTTTGTGTTATGTGTTGATTTCTCTGAATATTGTCACTAATGCAGGGCACAATTATTTCAAACAATATCATTCAATCAAAAATTCCAGATTTAATCAATTAAGACATTCCCAAGGACAGTGCAATTTACTTTGCTAAAGGTTGAACATTCTTATTTAAGTTCGTAAATACCCATTTACTAAAAATATGGATATTATCACAGCACTATTCCTTATTTGAAATTATTTCATTTCAAACTGTGTAAATATATTGCCTAATTTCTGACAACATTAATTGTCCATATTTGTTCAAAGAACTTGAACTAATCCTGCTCCCTCAGCAAATGAAGAGAATCACAGTTGGGGACAGGGGTTGATTGTTTTCTGTAAGTAGCTGATAAGAATGAAGAATGCCTGGTGCTTCAGGTCTGTTGTTACTGATTGGTTTCATCTTCTAGTTCTTTCCAAGATGGAGCTGATGGAACTATCAATAATCGAGCAGACAACTTTCCTTTACTGTCATTTTCTTGGAATATTTGGAGTTCCTGGTAAGAAACTCAAGCTGAATATTTTGCATTTTTTTCTTCAAAATCAGACTTTAATTCTGTTCTTTTCTTAATGCATCAATCAAACATAAAATATCAAAGCTGCCCTCTTCACGCTGAATTCACTTTAGGACTTGTTCAATGTAGAACACTTCCTATGATATGCAATGATAACTTTCTTTCAGAAAATAAAACTTAGGATTTAGAAAATTCGAGATTTAAGGATTTATATGTAAAGAATCTTCCGTGCTTTGGAGGAACATGCGTTTTCAGATCAAAGGTTCAACATAACTGTGTGTTTCGCTTGTCTCATGTTTATAGACTCAGTTGGAGGTGCTGATTGCTGAGTTTAGTCAACACCGAAAATCATCCTTCTATCCTCTGGCTGCCAGGATTGGGGAATGAAGCAACAGAGAGGGTGTTTGCTCTTTCTCTCATTGTCATGCTGCCACATATTCTGGTTTGAGTGAAGAACTCTTCTCTTCATGAACAGTAAAGTCTTATCAAACCAACACAGACTGTGTGAGCTTGTCAGATCTAAGAATCAATAAGAAAGAAATGTGAATAAAACAATGTCTTGACATGGTCGGGTCAATTTAGAATAGAATCCCTACAATGTGAAAACAGGCCATTCACCTCAGGTCCATACTAACCTTCAAAAGAGCATCGCACCCACTCCCATTCCCCTACCCTTTCCATATAACCCATGGCTAAAACACTTAACCTACACATCTCTGAACATCGTGGACAATTTAGTACAGCCAATCTGGAGACATTGAGGACTGTAGCTGCTGGAAAGTCAGAGTTGATAAAGTATGAAGCTGGAAAAAGCACAGCAGATCAAAGGAGCAGGCTACCTTTGGACTGTGGGAGGAAACAGAAGCCCCTGGCAGAAATCCATACAGGTATGGGAAGATTGTACAAACTCTACACAGACAGTTGCCTGAGGCTGGAATTGAACCTGGATAGCTGGCACTAAGAGGCAGCAGTGCTAATCACTGAGCCACCACATTAGATGGGGAAAGGCCCAATGAAGCTTTAACAGTAACATAAAACTAATAGAATGAAATGGCTTCATTTTATGCTTGACCAATAATTTGGAGATTTGACTCTTTTGTTTGTAGCTAACCTCCTGACAATTACCCTTCCAGTCCGAGGATGCTGTGGTCTGTCCAAAGGCATTACTCTTTACGTGGTGGGTATGTCAATGGCAGACAGATGGTCCTTATTTTCAATGTGTTAATATATTACAAACTTTATTACTATTTCCCATTTTCACTTTTACACTACACTTCCATAGCGAGCATCAATGAGGTGATCAACTATGTACTTGCTGACTGCTCTGTCTGGCTGACAGTCGCTTTCACTGTCGATCGCTTTGTCCTCATTTTTTGTCAAAAGCTCAGAGAGAGGTATTGCAGGGAGAAGACTGTGGCTGTGATTATAACAACCCTGTGTATTGTATCGTGCATCAAAAATATTCCAGTGTACTTTGCTTTTGAACCTGGCTATATAATTGACAATGTAGAGTGGGCTGTTGATTTCAAGCCAGCATATTTTACATGGCCAGGATGGATAACCTTTGACTGGTTTCATACAATTGTAAACCCATTGTTACCATATTTTCTCATTTTACTGCTCAACACTCTGACTGTCCGACACATTACGATGGCGAATCAAACCCGCAGAGCACTGCAAGGTCAACGCAACACCCAGAACAGCGATGATCCAGAGATGCAGAGCCGAAGGAAATCCATCACTTTACTGTTCACCATTTTTGCCATCTTCATCGTGCTGTGGATGCCTTCTGTTGAATTCTTCCTCATCTCCAGAATTACAGACAGACATTATGAACCAGATGAATACACAAACCCATTTCTTATCGCAGACCTCACAGCAGATATGTTCCAACTGCTGAGCTCCTGTACAAATGCGTGTATTTATGCATTGGCCCAGACTAAATTCAGGAGAAGTTGAGAAATGCACTAAGGTAACCATTTATTGTAATTATAAAACTTTTCAAATAATTAAAATAAACTGAATCAGAGCAGCAAAACCTTCATCATGTTTGATTTAACTTGGATTAAATGTCCTCAAAGTTGATACTTCATTTCTCCTGTGTCAGCCTCACCACTGGGGTAACATTTGTCCTGTGTCAGCAAGTGGTGTTCAACCACAGAGCCAAAGCAGGGATTTGCAGAGTCAGATGCCATTTCATTTGAGCAAATGATTTATAGTGAATAACACAGAGATACTAGTCTAATGGCTGGAAACTGAAATCCCACCACAGCCTAATAGCTCGAGGTGAACATAAAACCGCTGTTCATTGTGTGATTCACTAATGTCCTCTTGGAAAGGGAATCTGCTGTCCTTACCTGGTCTGGCCTACATCTGTCTCCAGACCCACAGCAGTGTGATAGATTCCACCGGACCATTAGATACAGGAGCAGATGTAGTCCATTCAGTCCATCAACTCAGAATCCACCATTCAATGAGATCATCACTGCTCTGATAGGCCCCAACTCCACTTTTCTGCCCTTTGTCCATAACCATTGATTCCCTGACTGATTAAAAATCTCTCGGTCTCAGCCTGGAGCATTCTATGTGGCCTAGCTTCAACACTCCTTCATAGTGAAGGATTCCACAGATTCACCACCCCGAGAAAAGCAATTACTCCTCTTCTCCGTCTTAAATAGGCAAGCCCTTTGTAATATGTCAGCAATCCTAACTGGAAAGGAACAAATTTTATTGTTCAATACCAAAACAGAGCCACTGCCCCTGGTGTATATCACAGAGTCACAGATGTACAGCATGGAAAGGGACAGACAGACGTCCCTGGGTCTGCTTTTAATTTTAGAACCAGGAATATACAATCAAATACACACCCCATCAAATGTTTTCTCTCAATCATGATGTGCCTTTTTTTTTCCATCTATTACTCACCTGAGTCTGCTTTGTAGATATTTTTTAATCAGAGTCTGTTTTTTTTCCCGAATCAATCCTTTCAGAGATGTTGTTGCACACCTGAGGACAGGTGAATCTTGAACCCAGGCCGCCTGGCTCAGAGGTAAGGACACTATCGATATCCCACAAGAGCCCTGAATCCCCCTGGATTTGAACACTTGTCTCCAAAGAATTAGCCTGGGTGACTGAGCCAGGGGCATATTCCCGAGGCCACCATTTCATTTCATTGTGTCTGTTTTATAATGGGATCAGGTGATCAGTTCTCGCTAGAGACTGTTGCCTGTTACCAAAGGAACTCATACTCAGTGACCACCACGTGGAGATTAATTAGTAATTCCCATTTGCCTTGAAGAGGTTCTCACATCCCTCCCCCTCCAAGTCTGAGAGATCTCCCCCTTTCTCCTGTGACGTTGGGACTTCCTGTGTTGCTTTGTTCATGGCCCATTCCTGTTGCTTTCCAGGTCTGATTGAGGGGTGTATAATAAGTTGGTGAATGTCTCTTCAGTGAAGACCGTCAAAGAGTCAGTGCAGGGAGCTCCCCCTCGGTGGTGTGTCCATTGAAACAACCCCCTCTGTGGAGGGTTCCTGCTGGAGGTGGTCAACATGTTCTTTTGTGCAATTTGCCCCACAGTTTTGATACAATACCAGCCCGTTTTTTATAAGGTTATCTCCCAAGATATCTGGAGAGCTGTCACCGAAGTTCTAGACCATATATCCCTTGAGTAATTTTTGAGACTTAGGAGAAACTTGAACTCCATTATGTTCCATGTATTCAGAGTCCCTTTTTTTTCCTGGCTTTTATCTTCTCTTCGACAGGATATAATTCATCTTTGTCAACCCTGTACCCAAGGTACAATGACCCATTTACCTGGAACACACATTTTTCCCTCTTTAGCCAAATGCCAGCCTCAGACAAACACAGAAAGACCTCCTCCAAACTCCACAAATGTTCCTTTGTGGTTCCCTCTGAGATTGAAATGCCACCCAGATAGTCTCTGGGCACCCCTTGGAGGATGCTCTCCATTACCCTTTGAATATCAGCACCAGCTGAGGATGACCCAAAGGTCAAGCAAGTGTACTCATAGAGTCTTTTGTGAGGAATTACAGTGACATCCTTCCTGCATGGAGTTTGCACGTTCTCCCCGTGTCTGTGTGGGTTTCCTCCGGGTGCTCTGGTTTCCTCCCACAGTCCAAAGATGTGCAGGTCAGGTGAATTGGCCATGCTAAATTACCAGTAGTGTTAGGTAGGGGTAGATGTAGGGGTATGGGTGGGTTGCGCTTCGGCGGGGCGGTGTGGACTTGTTGGGCCGAAGGGCCTGTTTCCACACTGTAAGTAATCTAATATAATCTAATCTAATTTACAATTTAGAAAATATGTGACTCCCAGCCAGCTTTTCAGACAAGGCTCTGCTATGTGTCAAGGGGTATCTGTCTAAGCAGAAAACTCTGTTGACTGTCACCTCATAATCCCCACACAGTCAGACCGAGTCGTCATGTTTTACAACTGGGACCATTAGCATAGCCCATTCAACACACTGGGCGCATGATGCTCACATCCTCCACACATTCCAATTTGCCCTCCACTCTGCTGCATGAGGAACCAACCAGCCCTCTGAGTCTGGATAGATCTTCGCTGTGACTGATAGGTTACTGTGGGAAAAGTCCAGTTCTATGGCTTCTGTGAGGTCAAGATCTGGTTCAGTCAGCAGCTTCCTTTGAGTTATTAATTCCACAAAATCATTAACTGATCCCTTAATGTTTCCCAAAGTGCTGGCTCATGCTCACAGTGTTCTGGAAATTTCCACAGTCTCATCAACAATTCCATAACTGGTTCCCCAGGAAGTCTATTTGCTGTGTTAAACCTGTAATGCGACAGTATAACGGATGGGTTGGGGTCAGAGTGGTCCACTACCATGTCTATCAGTTCCTCAAAGGATTCTGACTCCGGGGTTGCTGGAGGGGTGGGGGGTGAAACTCTTTATGATTCTGTTAAAAGGGAATCCACAAACAGTCAGATTAGATTAGATTAGATTACTTACAGTGTGGAAACAGGCCCTTCGGCCCAACAAGTCCACACCGCCCCGCCGAAGCGCAACCCACCCATACCCCTACATCTACCCCTTACCTAACACTACGGGCAATTTAGTATGGCCAATTCACCTGACCTGCACATCTTTGGAGTGTGGGAGGAAACCGGAGCACCCGGAGGAAACCCACGCAGACACGGGGAGAATGTGCAAACTCCACACAGAGAGTCGCCTGAGGCGGGAATTGAACCCGGGTATCTGACGCTGTGAGGCAGCAGTGCTAACTACTGTGCCACCGTGCCAGTCAGGAGATGGACTTTGTGTTGGTGATCTACCCCGTTTACCTGAGAAAAATATCTCATTATTTCAGTGTACTGGGACAATCCTCCACCCCCGAATCAACATGTTCCAGATTCCCAAACAGCAGAATGTTTAACATTTCCCTGACACGGTCTCACTGGGTTTGTTGAAAGGCAAGGCTGTCTGAAACTTACCTTTCCTCTCAATGCCAATATAATAACTCAGGAAGCCTGACTGGAAAGGAGCAATGTTTGTTGTTGAAAACAAAATACAGCGATTGCTCATGGCACACAGAGGCTAGTCCCAGCCCAGGACACACAGTTCTGCAGATCATCACTGGGTCTATTTGCTTTTCACTTAACTTTTTTTAAATCAAACTGTTCAGAGGTGTCATTACACACCTCTGGAGCTGTACTTTGCTTTTGAGCCTGGCTATGTAATTGATAATGTAGAGTGGGCTGTTGATTTCAAGCCAGTGTATATTAGATGGCCAGGATGGATAACCTTTGATAGGATTATAAACCCTTTGTTACCATACATCCTGATTTGATTACTTAACACTCTCACTGTTAAACACACCGTGATGGCTAATCGAACCCACAGAGCACTGCAAGGTCAACGCAACACCCAGAACAGCGACGATCCAGAGATGCAGAGCTGCAGGAAATCCATAATTTTGCTGTTTCCCATTTCTGGCACTTTCACCATGATTAGATTAGATTCCCTGCCGTAAGGAAACAGGCCCTTCAGCCTAACAAGTCCACACCGACCCTCCAAAGAGCAACCTACCCAAACCCACTCCCCCACCCTACATGTACTAATGCACCTAACACTACGGGCAATTTAGCATGGCCAATTCACCTGACCTGCACATCTTTGGATTGTGGGAGGAAACCGGAGTACCCGGAGGAAACTCATGCAGACAATGTGCAAACTCCACGCAAACAGTCGCCCAAGGTGGGAATCGAACACTGGCACATGTTATGGATGCCTGTTGGTGGATTCTTCCTCATCACCAGGATAACAGAACACCATTAAGAACCAGATCAATACACGGATCCATTACTAATCACAGACTACACTGCAAACATGTTTCAACTGCTGAACTCCTGGAATGACACATGTACTTATGCATTGGCCCAGTCTAAATTCAGAGAGATGTTGAGAAGTGCAATAATGTATCAATTTATTACAATTATTAAACATATCAAATGATCAAAACAATCTGAATCTTAACAGCACAAAGTTCATTGTGTTTGACTGAACTCTGGCTGAAATGTTTTCCACAAAATTGACACTTAATGACTCGAAATATCAGCTTCAGCTTGGTAGCACCATTCTCCTGTGTCAGCAAGTTTTATGTTCAAGCACGTCACCACCGCAGACACTTGTACAGCCAGATGCCATTCCAAGTGAGTGAATGGTTTCTGGAGTGGCAGGAACACAGTGGAAATGTCACTGGATTGATAATGCAGAGGTTCAGGCTAATGTCTGGACAAAGGGGATCAAAACCCACCATTAACTCAGAGCTAGTGGTGAGCATGAAACAACTGTTCATCCATTAGTTAATTAATGTCCTTTAGTAAAGGAGTCGCAAATAGAGTTTAATTTAGACCAATGTGAGCTGTTGGATTCGGTAAGGGAAACCAGGGCAGGGCTTATCCAGGTAATGGCAGGGTGCTGGGGTGTGTTGCTGAATAAAGACACTGAGGAGTGCAGGATCATAGTTCCTTGGAAGTGGAGTCACAGATAGGCAGGGTGGTGAAGAAGGCATTTGGTACACTTGCCTTTATTGGTCAGAGTTCGGATGTTATTTGGAATAATGTTGTTAAACTAGAGAGGATGCAGAAACAATGTACATGAATGTTGCTGGGACTGGAGGGTATGAGTAATTGGGAGAGGTTGAATATGCGGGTTTTTTCCCTGGAGACCTTATAGAGGTTGATAAAATTGTGAGGAGCATGGATAAGGTGAACCACCAAGGTCTTTTTCTTCGGGTGGGAAAATCCAAAACCAGAGGGTTTTATGATGAGACAGGAAAGATTTAAAAGGGATCTGAGAAGCAACTTTTCACACAGAGGAATAAGCTGCAAGAGGAAGTGATGAAGGGTGGTACAATTACAACATTTCAAAGGCATCTGGGTGTGAAAACAAATAGGAAGTGCTAAGAAGGGTATGGACCAAATGCTGGGAAACGGGGCTCGGTCAGATTGGGATATCTGATCAGTGCGGACGTGTTGGACCGAAGGGTCTGTTTCCATGGTATATGACTATGACTCTAAAGGAATACTGTTGTCTTTACTGGTCTGACCTACATCAGACTCCAAACCCACAGGAATATGATTGATTCCTTAAGACATCTGAGTAGCAATAGGCCATTCAGCCCATCAACTCATTCTGCCATTTAATGAGATCATAGCTTCTCTGATCGTTCTCCACACCATCTGCCTGCCTTTTGCCTCTAACCTTTGATTCACTTACTGATTAAAAATCTACGTCAGCCTTGAATATAGAGTCACAAAGTCATAGAGATGCACAGCATGGAAACAGACCCTTCGGTCTAACTTGTCCATGCTGACCATTCTCATGAATCTCCTCTGAACATGCTGCAGAGCCAGTGCATCCTTCCTCAGATATGGAACCCAAAGCTGCAAACAATACTCCAAAGCCAGAGCCTTCTAGACCCTCAGAAGTACATCCCTGCTTCTATGTTCAAGTCCTCTCCTACTGACCCAACCTGCAGGTTTACCCTGAGAGAATCCTGGACGAGAATTCCCAAGTCTCCTTTTGCATTTCAGATTTCTGAACTTTCTCCCCATCTTCCTACCAAAGTGCATGACCTCACAGTTTCCTATGTTGTTCTCCATCTGCCACTTCTTTGCCCACTCTCCTCACCATTCCAAATCCTTCTGCAACCTCCCTGCCTCCTCAATGCTACCTGTCCCTCTACCTATCTTTGTATCATCTGCAAACGGAGCCAGAATGCCCTCAGTTCCTTCCTCTAGATGGTTAATGCATAAAGTGAAATGTTGTGGTCCCAACACTGACCCTCGCAGAACACCACTTGTCACTGGCTGCCATTCTGAGAAGGACCCTTTTCTCTATATTCTGCTTTCTGCCAGTCAGTCAGGCTTCTATCCATGCTAGCACCTTGTCTCTGACACCATGGGCCCTTATCTTACTCAGTACCCTCCTAAGAGGCATCTTATCAAAGACCTTCTTGATGTTCAGATAAATGACATCCATTGGCTCTCCTTCGATTAAACTGCTTGTTACTTCCTCAAGGAATTTGAGCAGATTTGTCAGGCATGACCTCCCTTTGATGAAACCATGCTGATTCAGCTCTATTTTACCATACATTTACAACTATTCAGAAATTTCACCCTCACAATGGATTCCAGGAGCTTACCCTGCAATAAAGTTACTGACATTGATATAAACAGGTTGTTTCAAAACACACGTTGATCAGATTACCATTCTGCATTGAACTGGACACTGTTGTCACATGGTGCGGGTGTAAGATCGATATAGTGCAGTGATGCACAGCAACATGTCCGCTCCCTTGACTGATGACAGCTGGAAACCACACCAAACTGTCTGGCTTTGTGTCTGCACCAAAGAGAAGACACAACAGAAATATTGTGAGTCTTTAATCAATTCTCTAGTCAGACGCACAGACAGACATTTCTGCAGTTGATAGCAGGACATCAGAATGGTGTGTTTAGTCGGTTCAGAATATTCACAAAGGAGAGAAGGACCAGTAGGAGGTTGTTGTGCACATTGGAACCAACGATATAGGGAAAGAAGAGGATGACGTTCTGGGAAGAGTGCACAGGAAATTAGGCAGGAGGTTATAAAGTAGACCTCAGAGAGTAGTAATGTCTGGATTACACCCATTGCCATGTGCTCTGAGGGAGGTATATGAGGATACAGCAGCTGAATGTGCAGCAGAAGAGCTGTTACAGGGGGGAAGGATTGACATTTTTGGATCACTGGAATTTCTCTGGGGTGGAGTGACCTGTATAAGAAAGACAGATTGTCCTTGAATTGGAAGGGGACGAATAAACTGGTGGGAAGATTTACTGGGGCTTTTCGGGAGGATTTAAATTAGTCAGGGGGACAAGGTGGGACCCAGAGAGATCAATGAGAAAAGAGATCGGACTGAGACTGTTGCAACTGGGGAAAGGAACAAGTCAAACAGTCAGTGCAGGCAGGAACAAAGCAGAGAATGAGGAAGAAATGATAAATTAAACTGCATTAATTTCAAAGCAAGAGTCCCGACAGGTAAGGCAGGTGGAATCAGGGCATAGTTGGGAAATAGGACTGGGATATCACAGCTATTATAGAGACTTGGCTAAGGGAGGGACAGCACTGGCAGCTTAATGTTACAGGGTAGATATGCTGATAGGAAGAATGGAACTGAGGGACTGGAGTGGCGTTTTTGGTTAGGAATAATATTAGGGTTGTACTTCGGAAGGATATTCCTGGGAATATGACCGGAGAAATTATCTGGCTGAAACTGAGAAATGAGAAAGGAATGATCACCTTATTGGGATTGTGCAGCAGGCCCCCACAACAATCAGTGGGAAATTGAGAAGCAAAATTGAAAGGAGATCTCAGTTATCTGTAAGAACTGGTGGGTGATCATGTTCGGGAAGTTTAACTTTCCAAACCGAGACTGGAATTGTCATTGTGTTAAGGGTTTGGATGGAGGGAAATTTGTTAAGTGTGCATAAGATCATTTTCTGATTCAGTACGTGAATGTTCCTATGAGAGAAGGAGCAAAACTTGACCTTCTCTTGGGAAAAAAGGCAGGCCAAGTGACTGAGGGGTCAGTTGGGGAGTACACAGGGGTCAGTAATCGTTATCCCGTTATTTTTAAAATAGCAATTGTCAAGGATAGAGTTGATCTAAAAGTAAATGTTCTAAATTGGAAGAAGACCACTTTGGATGATGTGAGACAAGAACTTTCAAATGGTCATTGGGAGTGAACATTTGCAGGTAAAGGAACAGCTGGAAAATAGGAAGCCTTCAAAAATGAGATAATGACAGTCCAGAGACAATATGTTCCTGTGAGGGTGAAGGGTGAGACTGATTGCTGCAGGAAATACTGGATGGTGAGGGAATTTGAGGTTTTGGTCATGAAAAAGAAGCAAGCATATGTCAGGTATTGACAGCAGGGATCGAGTGTATCCCGAGAAGAGTAAAAAGTCAGTATACTAAAGAGGGAAAACAAGGAGGCAAAAAGGGGCATGAGATAGCCTTGGCAAGTAGGGTTAGGCAGAATCCACAGGAAATCGGCCAACTCACATTGGACAAAAGAGGAACTGGGGAGTGAATAGGGCCCCTTAAACATTAACAAGGCCACCTCTGTATGTGGAACCACAGAGAATGGGGAGATACTAAACGAGTATTTGGAACACTATTTACTGTGGAGAAGGATATGAAAGATATGTAGAACAAGGAGACATAAATAATGACATCTTGAATACTCTTTATATAACCGAGGACAAGGTCCTGAACATCTTAAAATGCATTAAGGTGGATAAATCCCTGGGACCTGATCAGATATATCTGAGTACTTTGTGGGAAGCTAGGGAAGTGGTTGCTGGGCCCCTTACTGAGATAATTGTATAATTGATTGCCACAGGTGAGGTACCAGAAGACTGGAGTTTGGCTAATGTGGTGCCACTATTTAAGAAAGGTGGTAAGGAAAAGCCAGGGATTGTTAGACTAGTGAGGTTGACATCATCGGCAGGCAAGTTGTTGGAGGGAATTCTAAGGGACAAGACTTACATTTATTTGGAAAGGCAATGGCTGATTCAGGATATTCAACATGGCTTTGTGCGTGGGAACTCATGTCTCAGTAACTTGACTGAGTTTTTGAAGAAGTGAGGAAGAGGAGTGACGAAGGCAGATTGGTGGATGTGATCGACATGGACTTGAGAAAGGCATTCGACAAGGCTCTGCATATTTGACTGGTTAGCAAGGTTAGATCACATGGAATACAGGGAGAACCTTCCTATTGGATACACAACCGGCTTATTGGTCGGAGACAGAGGATGGTGGAGGGGGATTGCTTTCTGACAAAGGGTGTGCTACAAGGATTGGTGCTGGGTCCACAGCTTTTTGTAGTTTCTGTAAATGATTTGGAGGTGAATGTTGGAGGAATGGTTCATAAGCTCGCAGGTGACACCAACATTGGTTTTGGAAGGGACAGGCAAGAAGGTTACCTCAGAGTATAAAGGGATCTTGATCAGATATGCTAATGGACCGAGGAGTGGCATTTCGATAAATGTGAGGTGCTTCATTGTGGAAAGGCAAATCAGGGCAGGACTTATACACTTAATGGTAAGGTCCTGGGGAATGTTGCTGAACAAGAGAGACCTTGGAGTGTTGGTTGATAATTCTTTGAAAGTGGAGTCCCAGGTAGATAGGATAGTGAAGAAGGGGTTTGCTACACTTGGTTTTATTGGTCAGTGCATTAAGTGCAGAATTGGGAGGTTATGTGGCTGTACAGGATGTGGGAAAACTGCATTCAATTCTGGTCTCCCTACTATGTGGAGGACGTTGTGAAACTTGAAAGGGTTCAGAAAAGATTTACATTGATGTTGGCAGGGTTGGAGGGTTGGAGCGATAGGGAGAGGCTGAAAAGGCTAAGGTTATTTTCCATGGAGCGTCGGAGGCTGCAGAGTGACCTTATAGAGGTTTATAAAATCATGAGGATCTTGGATAAGGTAAATTGCCAAGGTCATTCACCCAGGGTGGGGGAGTCCAACATTAGGCAGCATAGGTTTAGGGTGAAAGGTGAAAGATTTAAAAAGGACCAAAGGAGCAAATCTTTCATGCAGAGGGTGGTGGGTGTATGGAATAAGCTGTCAGAGAAAGTGGTGGAGGCTGGTACAAAAGTAACACTTTAAAGGCATTTGGATTGGCATATGAACAGGAAAAATTTAGAGGGAAATGGGTGAAATGCTGGAAAAAGGGATGAGTTTAATAGAGGATATCTGATCGGTATGGGCGAGTTGGATGAAATGATCTGTTTCTATGCAGTACAGCTCTGTGGTTCTCTGACTGTGTGGGTGAGGGGGCAAAGTGAGAAAGGCAAGGCAAGGCAGGGATGGTGTGAGCATCCATATAGAGAGCACTAAGAGAGTGAGCAAGGAGCCCTGAGATGGACCTGGCCCAATTGTTCTCCTTCAATCGTCCGGTGTAGGTGAAGATTGTATTGTGTAATATCTATTAAAATTAACTCTACCTGTTTATTCAAAGACTGCAAACTAATTTCACTCTCTCTGCAACTGCACAAAATCACAGGGGAGATTTAGTTGCTTTATATAACCGATGAATGTCTGATGATTCAGATCTGTCAACACCAATTGATATCATCACCTCTCTGAAAATGGAATTATCAACAATTGAACAGATAGCTTTCACTTACTACCATTTCCTCGCAATCTTCGGAGTTCCTGGTAAGAAGCCGAAGCAGGTTGTGTTATCTTTTCAATCCCACTTTCACTCTGTTCTTTCCCCTGATATATCTCTCAGTGCATAAACCCTCCCTCTTTCTCTCCTCATGCTGGATCCAGTTTCAGGTGTTCCTACAAGAAACAGCTCATGCTGTAATTTGTGAAGTTTAGTTTAGATCCATGAGGACATGAGGAATCTGTGACCTGACGTGTGCTAAATGGTCCTTGTCTGGGACGAACAGGTACTTTCAGATTTCTGGACCCCAAAGCTCTCTCTCCGACTGGGTTTTTATTGCCATGTGTCTGGGTCTGTTGCTGGGACATGGACCTGGATTTGATGTTGGTCAGTGGGTTCAGGCAGGTTGATGGGTTACTGCCCGGTCCACGTGTTGGTGTTTGTAGAGGAAGAAGATATTCTGTTGTCTGAATCCCCTCATCCAGCAGGAGCTGCAGATTCCTGCCCACAAACTGGAGTACCCATTTCCCCATGTCTGCCAGGCCAGGGGCAAACCAATGGTTCTCTTTCTCAGTCACCATGCAGGTCAGTTCAGGAACAGGTACTTTCAGATTTCTGGACCCCAAAGCTCTCTCTCCGACTGGGTTTTTATTGCCATGTGTCTGGGTCTGTTGCTGGGACATGGGCCTGGATTTGATGTTGGTCAGTGGGATCAGGCAGGTTGATGGGATAGTGCCCGCTCCATGTGCTCACACACCCAAATGATCTTCACGGTGGGACCAAGAGCTGGTCACCCAAGTCACATGGTGCCAGGGCCCTCCTCAGTGAGGCACACGGTGAGGGTGGGTGTCCACTGGGAGAAGTGTCAGGGCGTGAACAGCAGGTCAGCTCCGGCCATCATTGTACAGGGCTGTGGGCATGAGC
The DNA here is from genome assembly GCF_047496795.1 of Chiloscyllium punctatum. NCBI lineage: Eukaryota > Metazoa > Chordata > Chondrichthyes > Orectolobiformes > Hemiscylliidae > Chiloscyllium > Chiloscyllium punctatum. The sequence goes on from NW_027310609.1 coordinate 53,460, forward strand.
AGGTAGCTCAAGGGGAGTGAGAATTGTGTAAATCTCCTTCAGCTGCGGGGAGGCAGCATTGAGAGTTCAGAATCTTAGTTGTTGAGGGAGCAGGTTAGACCATGAACTTTAACCCTGAAGTCTCCTGTGACAGAGCCATCTTTCACAAACTCCTTTGCTAAGGTGGAGATATCATCCACCCCATCCAGGGCTGGTCCAAATCCGAGGAGTGAGCCCTCTCCTGTGTTGCAGTTATCGGGCAGAGTTGGCAGAGGTGAGCAGTAGATTGGGCATGTCTGGTCAATGTGGTTGATTTGGTGCTAGAGGCTGAGAGAGAGAATGAGGACCAGTGGAGGTGTATCCAAACTGACTCTGATGGAGGAGGAGATGTTGAGTTGATCATTCGCCTGGAGACCCACTGGGAGACTGGATGGGCAGGAGGGTGTGCATGAGGTGAGATTCAGCAGGACCAAGCCTACTCCTGGAAGGAAGGGCAGAAGAAGGGAGATATTGTAACCATTGGCAGAGGAAGAATGGTGGCATCTCCGCTGAAATGGAGAAGGTTGTGATTCTGTTCAACTGGTTTCACAGAGAGGGCATGTGTCTTCTAAAATGATGACAGATGAAGATGTAATCATCGTTAATCTCTTCTTTTTTAAAACAGATTAACAATTGGTCCCTGTAACCGCTCCTCAGTGAGCAGCATTGCCCACTGAGGGGGAACAGGGAGCTACACACGGGGCTATGGGCTTGTGTCTGATGAAGCATCACATCTTGATGGGTTTCTGCACATCTGCTGAGGAGAAGGGGGTTGGGAGGTGGTCACACGCACATTCCAATCTCTGGTGGAGGCAGATCAATCAGGTGCTGTGGAATATACAGACTGATTTGTAATAGAGTTCGGCTGGGAGTTAGGTTTCGGTCAGGGTTAGGTCTCGGATTTGCATTAGTGTTAAATCTATGGTTAAGGTTAGGATTAGGCTTCGGTCTAGAGTTTAGGGTTATGGTTAGGGTTGTGGTTAAGTTTTGGGTTAGACTTACACGAGGTTTAAGATTAGGTTTGTGGTTGAGTTCAGAACTCAGATTCAGGTTTGGGTTAACGTCAGAGTTGCGATTAGGGTTAAGGGTCGAGTTAATATAAGGGTTCAGAGAAGATTAAGATTTGATTTGGGAGTTAGTTTTGGGTGAGAGTAAGGGTTAGGTCTACAGTTTAAGATTGGGTGAGGTTTCAGGTGAATGTTATGGTTAGGGCTAGTGTGATCCATTGCAATGTCTCTGAACCCTATGTGCAAGAGAAAAGTGAATGGGGTTATCTGAAGCCATCGTTGGGTCATTGTCCCTGAGTCAGGAAAGTATGGAGAGCCAAGTGAGCCTCAGAGTGGGACATGTGGAGGAGCAGTCACCATTGGGAAGTACCTGTCAGGGCACTCCTGATGGGGACAGTTACTCCTCTACCCTCTGCCACTGACACCAGTGCTTCAGAGAGCCATGGTGATGAAGGAGGTTCCTGACACTGTGCAGGAGAGCCTCACCATATCAGGGTCCAGACAGACTCAGACAAACAGAGGACCACTCCCAAGGCCATTCCAGACAAAGGGATATTAGAGTCAGCCGCCTGCCTCCAGGACCACTGGCAGCACATGGGGAAGGCTACAGTGCAGCAGGCAGGAACAATGGAAGAAATCACACTGAGTCTGTATGGAAGAACACGGGGAATAATTTATGATGCCTTTACAGGAATGGTATTGCTGATAACCTTCATTAAATACATGCACATGAGGATGGATGTGTATTTATTGCTGTCGTTCATTTGGCTGGTCTTATGGATGGATGACGACTTGAGGGTTTACGAACCAGGGCTTGTTGATGGTGTGTGTCCCAGCATCCTTTTCAGTACATGCCTTACCTTTGCCATAAATACAATGGTCCTGTCACTGGTCATAGCTTGAGGTGACATTGTGGAGTTGAGCAGGATGTCAATCCTTTTGACAGATCGCCTTGGTGCTTGTGTGAATCTTATTGCAATATCAATCTACATCTGGTCTCATGTGTCTCACTGGGGTCATGAGCCATCTCTTCAATAGACAGCCCTTCCCTCCCAGACTCTATCTCTCCAATGGCTGTGGTACATTGCCCACTATGGAACCAAGGGCTGTTGAAGGTTGTATGGGTCATGACCCTCTCTGGAATAGACACACATACCTGGGAGAAGCCTTTGTCGATAATTGCTGACTAAGTGGACCCTTTGGGAGTGAGCCCCTTTAATATTTGCAAATGCCCCTGGTTGTCTCACTGAAACCTCAACAGTAACATGTTTGTAATTGATGACACCTTCCAGTTTTGAGGATCCAGCACGATTCCTGAATCCTGTGGTATCTTCTGCTTGGTGATCCTTATCTGTGGTGAAAGTAATGTAGGTGTGAGCACACCAAACCCTTGTAGATATTACCACCATCATACAGTGTTGTACAGGAGCTTACAGCCCACTGTAAAGAGCTCAGTCTAATGGTTACAAACAGCTGGAGGCATGAAAACTCAAAGCTACAAGTCACCTTAAGATGAAGCAGGTAAAAGCGCCGTGTCTGCATGGGTTTCCTCCGGGTGCTCCGGTTTCCTCCCACAGTCCAAATATGTGCAGGTTCGGTGAATTGGCTGTGCTAAATTGCCCATAGTGTTAGGTGCAAGGGAAATGTAGGGGAATGGGTTGCTCTTCGGAGGGTCAGTGTGGACTTGTTGGGCCGAAGGGCCTGTTCCCACACTGTAAGTAATCTAATCTGTCAAAGCTTGATGTGGGAGAAATGGGTTTGTATTTATGGGAGATTCACACCAGTCCTGGGGAGGAAGTGAACTGTTCTAATGGGATGGTCTTCATCTGAACCGTGCTGGGACCACAGTCCGAGTGAATCACAAAACCACGACTGCAGACAGGGCTTGAAACTAAATAGGAGAGAGGGAGTGGTCAGTTATCGGGGGAATTAGACAACCCAAATAAAAGGAGGAGGTAAGAGCGCAGAACTCAGGAGAGGTTATTAAAATCTCCAGCACAGACATAAATAGGACAGAGGGTATGGAGAGGGTGAGCAATCAGTCTTCAAGCAAGCTGGAGAAACGATTGAGAATTAGAAGAGGGTCGATTAATACAGGAGTGAAAGTGTTCCATCTGAACCCACGCTGTATAAGGAATACGGTAAATGAGCTTGTGGCACAGATCAAAATTGGCAGGTATGACGCGGTGAGCATCACGGAAAAAGAAGCATGGTACAGGAAGGTTGAGGCAACCATGACTGACTAGGGAATTAGGGACACCATAAAAGCAAAAGAGAAAGCATATAATGTGTTGAAGGGCAATGGGAAACCAGAGGATTGGGAAGTTTACAAAGGGTGTTATGCAAATAAATAAAGAGGGAGAAGATTAAATATGAGGGTAAGCTGGCCATATTATAACGGAAGACTGTAAGAGTTTCAAAAAATTTATAAAGGGCAAAAGCGAAGCAGAAGTGGATATTGGACTGCTGGAAAATGATGCTGAAGAGACAGTAGTGGGGAGCAAGGAAATGGCTAAGGAACTTTATAATTACATTGTGTCAGTCTTCATGGTAGAAGACATGAGTAATATCCCAAAAATTCAGTGAGGGGGCAGACCTGAGTATGGTGGCCATCACCAAGGAGAAGATGCGAGAAAAACTGAACGGCCTGAAGGTGAACAAATGACCTCGACTCGATGGACTACACCCCAGAGTGTGAACGGAGAGAGCTGAAGAGATAATGGAGGTGTCAGTGATGATCATTCAGGAATCACGAGAATCATGGAGGCTCCCAGAGGACTGGAAAATTAACATGACATCCCTGTTTAAAAGGGACAATACAATAGATGGAAAGTTACAGAACAATTAGACAAATCTCGATTGTGGGTAAGATCCTGGAATCTCACTGTGAAGGATGAGATTTCTGAATATTTGGATAGTAAAGTAGGGTAAAGTCAGCATGGTCTCATCAAGGGGAGGTCATGCCTGACAAATCTGTGAGAATGCTTTGAGGAAGTAACAAGCAGGTTAGACCAAGGAGAGTCAATGGATGTTATCTGCATGGACTAAGAAGGCCTTTGACAAGGGGTCACACAGGAGGCTACTGAGTAAAATAAGGGCCCATGGTGTCAGAGGCAAGATGCTAGCATGGATAGAGGCTTGGCTATCTGGCAGAAAGCAGAGAGGAAGGAGACACGGGGCCTTCTCAGGATTGCAAACTGTGACAAGTGGGATTCTGCAAGTCTCAGTGTTGGGAGCACAACTTTTCATTTTATATATGAATGATCTGGATGAAGGAAGTGAGGGCTTTTTGGCTCAGTTTGCTGACAATACAAAGATAGGCAGAGGGACAGGCAGCATTGAGGAGGTGGAGAGGCTGCAGAAGGATTTGGACAGGTTAGCAGAGTGGGCAAAGAAGTGGAAGATTGAGGACAGCGTGGGAAAGTGTGAGGTCATTCACCTTGGTAGGAAGAATAGAGGCATGGACTATTTTCTAAATTAGAAGAAAAGTAAAAATTCTGAAGTGCAAAGATACTTGAGAGTTCCAGTCCAGGAAGGCAAATGCAATGATGGCATTTATTTTGAGAGGACTTGAATATAAAAGCAGGGATATATGTCTGAGGTCATATAAAGCTCTGGTCAAATCACATTTGGAGTATTGTGTGCAGCTTTGGGCCACATATCTCAGGAAGGATGTACTGGAGTGTGTTCAGGGGAGGTTCACAAGAATGAAAAGCTTAACATATGAGGAACGTTTGAGTACGCTGGGTTTATACTCGATGAAGTTTCGAAGGATCGGTGGTGGAGGGGATCTAATTAATACTTACAGAATACTGAATGGCCTGGATAGAATAGATGTTGGGCTGGTGTTTCCATTGGTAAGAGAGACTCAGAACTGAGGGCACAGCCTTCAAGTAAAGGGAAGACCTTTTAGAAAGGAGATAAAGAGAAACATCTTCAGCCAGAGAGTGGGGAATCTATGGAACTCATTGCTACAGAAGACTGTGGAGGCCAGATCATTGAGTAAATTTCAGACTGAGATAGATAGGTTCTTGAGTATAAAGGGGATCAAGGGTTTTGGAGATAATTTGGAAGAATAGGGTAGAGAAGCTTCTCAGCCAGGATTGAATGGTGGAGCAAACCCGATGGGCTGAATGGCCTAATTTCCATTCCGAAGTCTTATGGCCATATGGTCCTTTAAAGCTATGGACACTAATACCCAGGCACACAATTTGAACAGATTTATCACAAAGAGACATCAGTAACTTCTGTGCAAACACTGCAGCTCCAGATGCTTCAGAGAGTTTGCCCTCTGTTTGTAATCTCAAGGCACTGGTCGTACATTCTCCTTTCAGGCTGCTGTTATTCTGAATGGCTTCATTACACAGGACGAGGTCCATTATGTCCCTGTTACACAGAGCCCACCTGCCCCTGGCTATCTGTCCTGTTGAACCTTTTTGTCTTGATCTCCTCCCACTTTGACAACCCCCTGGGGACAGCTGCCCCTGGACTCCTGTCTGAATCTCAGAATTAACAACAGCCCTATCTTGAGCCCTCAGCACCCTGTCTCTCCTCTGCTATGATTTTTATTTAACCTACAGTAAGTTGGCAAAATAAAATCTAGATCAGTGCTTCCACCTCCCTGAGAATCCTCATCAACTCCATCCAACCTATCAGCCTGCAAAAATATTGATGGATTTTTATCCATCTCAGTGCCCCTGACATAACACTGCTGGAAACCCCTCTCCCCATTCTGTTTTGCCTGTTTAACCTCTATAAAGTAGAATACATCCCACACAGTGAAGGTGAATTGAGCTCACAATGAGCTTCAGTGTATGTAAATTCATCAACATTCAAAGGAGGCAGCCCCTCCCAGCCCCACCCACTCTTCTGTTGAATTGCAGACTGGCATCAGACAATGTGGTGGGGGGTACACCCACTCAATCCATCTGTGTAAAGGGATTCTGGTTTGAGGAAGATTTTATTTCCTTCCAATCTTTGCAATATTTTGACACATTTGTGAGTTTGCCTGATGGGAAATCGCAGTAACTACGCGAGGCTAAAGAAATAATATCTCAATGTTGTAAGATGAAGTTGGTGGGAGGAAACATGCGTGCAGTATGAACCTCAACGTAGATTTATTGGACCAAATGACCTGTTGTTGTGCTGTAATTTCCAAACAAAATTGTGTTATTAATCTGGGGATTCTACTCTTTTCTTTGCAGCTAACCTCCTGACAATTATCCTTCTAATTCGTGGAGGCTGTGGTCTCTCCAAAGGGATCACTCTTTATTTGGTGGGTATGACGACAGTTGATCTCCTGGTCATTATTTCCAATGTGATAATCTACTACATGCTTTACTACTATTCCCCATTTTTATTTGTACGTATCACCTCAATAAGTACCATCAACGTGGTGATCAACTACACAGCTGTTGACTGCTCTGTTTGGCTCACAGTCGCTTTCACTGTGGATCGTTTTGTCCTCATTTGTTGCCAGAGGTTGAGAGCAAAGTATTGCAGGGAGGAAACTGCAG
>NW_027310610.1:0-59817 GCF_047496795.1 Chiloscyllium punctatum
AAAAGAGGAGAACACAGTTGAAAACAGGAGAAAAGAGGAGAACACAGGAGAAAACAGAAGAAAAGAGGAAAAAGAGGAGAAAACAGTGGAAAACATGAGAAATGAGGAGAAAGAGGAGAAAGAGGAGAAAAGAGAATAAAAAAGGAGAAAAGAGGAAAAAAACAGGAGAAAAGAGGAGAAAAGAGGAGAACACAGGAGAAAAGAGGAAAAAAACAGGAGAAAAGAGAAGAAAAGAGAAGAAAAGAGGAGAAAACAGGTGAAAAGAGGAGAAAACAGGTGAAATGAAGAGAAAGAGGAGAAAGAGGATCAAACAGTAGAAAAGAGGATAAAACAGGAGAAAAGAGGAGAACACAGGAGAAAATAGGAGAAAACAGAAGAAAAGAGGAAAAGAGGAGAAACGTAGATAAAAAGGAGAAAAGAGTACAAAACAGTAGAAAACAGTAGAAAAGAGTACAAAACAGTAGAAAACAGTAGAAAAGAGGAGAAAACAGGAGAAAACAGTGGAAAACATGAGAAATGAGCAGAAAGAGGAGAAAGAGGAGAAAAGAGAATAAAAAAGGAGAAAAGATTAGAAAACAGGAGAAAGCAGTAGAAAAGTGGAGAAAACAGGAGAAAGAGGAGAAAGAGGAGAAAAGAGAATAAAAAGGAGAAAAGTTTAGAAAAGAGGAGAACACAGTTGAAAAGAGGAGAAAATAGGAGAAAACAGCAGAAATGAGGAGAAAGAGGAGAAAAGAGAATAAAAAAGGAGAAAAGAGTACCAAACAGTAGAAAACAGTAGAAAAGAGTACAAAACTGTAGAAAAGAGGAGAAAACAGGAGAAAACAGTGGAAAACATGAGAAATGAGGAGAAAGAGGAGAAAGAGGAGAAAAGACAATAAAAAAGGAGAAAAGATTAGAAAACAGGAGAAAACAGTAGAAAAGTGGAGAACACAGGAGAAAGAGGAGAAAGAGGAGAAAAGAGAATCAAAAAGGAGAAAAGTTTAGAAAAGAGGAGAACACAGTTGTAAACAGGAGAAAAGAGGAAAAAGAGGAGAAAAGTGGATAAAAAAGGAGAAAAGAGTACAAAACAGGAGAAAACAGTAGAAAAGAGGAGAAAACAGGAGAAAACAGTGGAAAACATGAGAAAGGAGGAGAAAGAGGAGAAAGACGAGAAAAGAGAATAAAAAAGGAGAAAAGATTAGAAAACAGGAGAAAAGAGGAGAACACAGGCGAAAAGAGGAGAAAACAGGAGAAAAGAGGATAAAACAGGAGAAAAGAGAAGAAAAGAGGAGAAAACAGGTGAAAAGAGGAGAAAACAGGTGAAATGAAGAGAAAGAGGAGAAAGGGGAGAATAGAGAATAAAAAATGAGAAAAGATTTGAAAACAGGAGAAAAGAGGAGAAAAGAGGAGAACACAGGAGAAAATAGGGAAAAAAAAGGAGAAAAGAGGAGAAAAGAGAAGAAAAGAGGAGAAAACAGGTGAAAAGAGGAGAAAACAGGTGAAATGAAGAGAAAGAGGGGAAAGAGGATAAAACAGTAGAAAAGAGGATAAAACAGGAGAAAAGAGGAGAACACAGGAGAACACGGGAGAAAAGAGGAGAAAACAGAAGAAAAGAGGAAAAAGAGGAGAAACGTAGATAAAAAAGGAGAAAAGAGTACAAAACAGTAGAAAACAGTAGAAAAGAGTACAAAACTGTAGAAAACAGTAGAAAAGAGGAGAAAACAGGAGAAAACAGTGGAAAACATGAGAAATGAGGAGAAAGAGGAGAAAGAGGAGAAAAGAGAATAAAAAAGGAGAAAAGATTAGAAAACAGGAGAAAAGAGGAGAACAAGGGAGAAAAGAGAAAAAAACAGGAGAAAAGAGAAGAAAAGAGAAGAAAAGAGGAGAAAACAGGTGAAAAGAGGAGAAAACAGGTGAAATGAAGAGAAAGAGGAGAAAGAGGATAAAACAGTAGAAAAGAGGATAAAACAGGAGAAAAGAGGAGAACACAGGAGAAAAGAGGAGAAAACAGAAGAAAAGAGGAAAAAGAGGAGAAACGTAGATAAAAAGGAGAAAAGAGTACAAAACAGTAGAAAACAGTAGAAAAGAGTACAAAACAGTAGAAAACAGTAGAAAAGAGGAGAAAACAGGAGAAAACAGTGGAAAACATGAGAAATGAGCAGAAAGAGGAGAAAGAGGAGAAAAGAGAATAAAAAAGGAGAAAAGATTAGAAAACAGGAGAAAACAGTAGAAAAGTGGAGAAAAGAGGAGAAAGAGGAGAAAGAGGAGAAAAGAGAATCAAAAAGGAGAAAAGTTTAGAAAAGAGGAGAAAAGAGGAGAACACAGTTGAAAACAGGAGAAAAGAGGAAAAAGAGGAGAAAAGTGGATAAAAAAGGAGAAAAGAGTACAAAACAGGAGAAAACAATAGAAAAGAGGAGAAAACAGGAGAAAACAGTGGAAAACATGAGAAAGGAGGAGAAAGAGGAGAAAGACGAGAAAAGAGAATAAAAAAGGAGAAAAGATTAGAAAACAGGAGAAAAGAGGAGAACACAGGCGAAAAGAGGAGAAAACAGGAGAAAAGAGGAGAAAACAGTAGAAAACAGGAGAAAAGAGGAGAACACAGGAGAAAAGAGGGAAAAAAAGGAGAAAAGAGGAGAAAAGAGAAGAAAAGAGGAGAAAACAGATGAAAAGAGGAGAAAACAGGTGAAATGAAGAGAAAGAGGGGAAAGAGGATAAAACAGTAGAAAAGAGGATAAAACAGGAGAAAAGAGGAGAACACAAGAGAACACAGGAGAAAAGAGTAGAAAACAGAAGAAAAGAGGAAAAAGAGGAGAAACGTAGATAAAAAAGGAGAAAAGAGTACAAAACAGCAGAAAACAGGAGAAAAGAGTACAAAACAGTAGAAAACAGTAGAAAAGAGGAGAAAACAGGAGAAAACAATGGAAAACATGAGAAATGAGCAGAAAGAGGAGAAAGAGGAGAAAAGAGAATAAAAAAGGAGAAAAGATTAGAAAACAGGAGAAAACAGTAGAAATGTGGAGAAAACAGGAGAAAGAGGAGAAAGAGGAGAAAAGAGAATCAAAAAGGAGAAAAGTTTAGAAAAAAGGCGAAAAGAGGAGAACACAGTTGAAAACAGGAGAAAAGAGGAGAACACAGGAGAAAACAGAAGAAAAGAGGAAAAAGAGGAGAAAACAGTGGAAAACATGAGAAATGAGGAGAAAGAGGAGAAAGAGGAGAAAAGAGAATAAAAAAGGAGAAAAGATTAGAAAACAGGAGAAAACAGTAGAAATGTGGAGAAAACAGGAGAAAGAGGAGAAAAGAGAATCAAAAAGGAGAAAAGTTTAGAAAAAAGGCGAAAAGAGGAGAACACAGTTGAAAACAGGAGAAAAGAGGAGAACACAGGAGAAAACAGAAGAAAAGAGGAAAAAGAGGAGAAAACAGTGGAAAACATGAGAAATGAGGAGAAAGAGGAGAAAGAGGAGAAAAGAGAATAAAAAAGGAGAAAAGATTAGAAAACAGGAGAAAAGAGGAGAAAAGAGGAGAACACAGGAGAAAAGAGGAAAAAAACAGGAGAAAAGAGAAGAAAAGAGAAGAAAAGAGGAGAAAACAGGTGAAAAGAGGAGAAAACAGGTGAAATGAAGAGAAAGAGGAGAAAGAGGATGAAACAGTAGAAAAGAGGATAAAACAGGAGAAAAGAGGAGAACACAGGAGAAAATAGGAGAAAACAGAAGAAAAGAGGAAAAGAGGAGAAACGTAGATAAAAAGGAGAAAAGAGTACAAAACAGTAGAAAACAGTAGAAAAGAGTACAAAACAGTAGAAAACAGTAGAAAAGAGGAGAAAACAGGAGAAAACAGTGGAAAACATGAGAAATGAGCAGAAAGAGGAGAAAAGAGAATAAAAAAGGAGAAAAGATTAGAAAACAGGAGAAAACAGTAGAAAAGTGGAGAAAAGAGGAGAAAGAGGAGAAAGAGGAGAAAAGAGAATCAAAAAGGAGAAAAGTTTAGAAAAGAGGAGAAAAGAGGAGAACACAGTTGAAAACAGGAGAAAAGAGGAAAAAGAGGAGAAAAGTGGATAAAAAAGGAGAAAAGAGTACAAAACAGGAGAAAACAATAGAAAAGAGGAGAAAACAGGAGAAAACAGTGGAAAACATGAGAAAGGAGGAGAAAGAGGAGAAAGACGAGAAAAGAGAATAAAAAAGGAGAAAAGATTAGAAAACAGGAGAAAAGAGGAGAACACAGGCGAAAAGAGGAGAAAACAGGAGAAAAGAGGAGAAAACAGTAGAAAACAGGAGAAAAGAGGAGAACACAGGAGAAAAGAGGGAAAAAAGGAGAAAAGAGGAGAAAAGAGAAGAAAAGAGGAGAAAACAGATGAAAAGAGGAGAAAACAGGTGAAATGAAGAGAAAGAGGGGAAAGAGGATAAAACAGTAGAAAAGAGGATAAAACAGGAGAAAAGAGGAGAACACAAGAGAACACAGGAGAAAAGAGTAGAAAACAGAAGAAAAGAGGAAAAAGAGGAGAAACGTAGATAAAAAAGGAGAAAAGAGTACAAAACAGCAGAAAACAGGAGAAAAGAGTACAAAACAGTAGAAAACAGTAGAAAAGAGGAGAAAACAGGAGAAAACAGTGGAAAACATGAGAAATGAGCAGAAAGAGGAGAAAGAGGAGAAAAGAGAACAAAAAAGGAGAAAAGATTAGAAAACAGGAGAAAACAGTAGAAATGTGGACAAAACATGAGAAAGAGGAGAAAGAGGAGAAAAGAGAATCAAAAAGGAGAAAAGTTTAGAAAAAAGGCGAAAAGAGGAGAACACAGTTGAAAACAGGAGAAAAGAGGAGAACACAGGAGAAAACAGAAGAAAAGAGGAAAAAGAGGAGAAAACAGTGGAAAACATGAGAAATGAGGAGAAAGAGGAGAAAGAGGAGAAAAGAGAATAAAAAAGGAGAAAAGAGGAAAAAAACAGGAGAAAAGAGGAGAAAAGAGGAGAACACAGGAGAAAAGAGGAAAAAAACAGGAGAAAAGAGGACAAAACAGGTGAAATGAAGAGAAAGAGGAGAAAGAGGAGAAAACAGGTGAAAAGAGGAGAAAACAGGTGAAATGAAGAGAAAGAGGAGAAAGAGGATCAAACAGTAGAAAAGAGGATAAAACAGGAGAAAAGAGGAGAACACAGGAGAAAATAGGAGAAAACAGAAGAAAAGAGGAAAAGAGGAGAAACGTAGATAAAAAGGAGAAAAGAGTACAAAACAGTAGAAAACAGTAGAAAAGAGTACAAAACAGTAGAAAACAGTAGAAAAGAGGAGAAAACAGGAGAAAACAGTGGAAAACATGAGAAATGAGCAGAAAGAGGAGAAAGAGGAGAAAAGAGAATAAAAAAGGAGAAAAGATTAGAAAACAGGAGAAAACAGTAGAAAAGTGGAGAAAACAGGAGAAAGAGGAGAAAGAGGAGAAAAGAGAATCAAAAAGGAGAAAAGTTTAGAAAAGAGGAGAACACAGTTGAAAAGAGGAGAAAAGAGGAGAAAACAGCAGAAATGAGGAGAAAGAGGAGAAAAGAGAATAAAAAAGGAGAAAAGAGTACAAAACAGTAGAAAACAGTAGAAAAGAGTACAAAACTGTAGAAAAGAGGAGAAAACAGTGGAAAACATGAGAAATGAGGAGAAAGAGGAGAAAGAGGAGAAAAGACAATAAAAAAGGAGAAAAGATTAGAAAACAGGAGAAAACAGTAGAAAAGTGGAGAACACAGGAGAAAGAGGAGAAAGAGGAGAAAAGAGAATCAAAAAGGAGAAAAGTTTAGAAAAGAGGAGAACACAGTTGAAAAGAGGAGAAAAGAGGAGAAAACTGCAGAAATGAGGAGAAAGAGGAGAAAAGAGAATAAAAAAGGAGAAAAGATTAGAAAACAGGAGAAAACAGTAGAAAAGTGGAGAAAACTGGAGAAATAGGAGAAAGAGGAGAAAAGAGAATCAAAAAGGAGAAAAGTTTAGAAAAGAGGAGAAAAGAGGAGAACACAGTTGTAAACAGGAGAAAAGAGGAAAAAGAGGAGAAAAGTGGATAAAAAAGGAGAAAAGAGTACAAAACAGGAGAAAACAGTAGAAAAGAGGAGAAAAGAGGAGAAAACAGTGGAAAACATGAGAAAGGAGGAGAAAGAGGAGAAAGACGAGAAAAGAGAATAAAAAAGGAGAAAAGATTAGAAAACAGGAGAAAAGAGGAGAACACAGGCGAAAAGAGGAGAAAACAGGAGAAAAGAGGATAAAACAGGAGAAAAGAGAAGAAAAGAGGAGAAAACAGGTGAAAAGAGGAGAAAACAGGTGAAATGAAGAGAAAGAGGAGAAAGGGGAGAATAGAGAATAAAAAATGAGAAAAGATTTGAAAACAGGAGAAAAGAGGAGAAAAGAGGAGAACACAGGAGAAAATAGGGAAAAAAAAGGAGAAAAGAGGAGAAAAGAGAAGAAAAGAGGAGAAAACAGGTGAAAAGAGGAGAAAACAGGTGAAATGAAGAGAAAGAGGGGAAAGAGGATAAAACAGTAGAAAAGAGGATAAAACAGGAGAAAAGAGGAGAACACAGGAGAACACGGGAGAAAAGAGGAGAAAACAGAAGAAAAGAGGAAAAAGAGGAGAAACGTAGATAAAAAAGGAGAAAAGAGTACAAAACAGTAGAAAACAGTAGAAAAGAGTACAAAACTGTAGAAAACAGTAGAAAAGAGGAGAAAACAGTGGAAAACAGGTGAAATGAAGAGAAAGAGGAGAAAGAGGAGAAAAGAAAATAAAAAAGGAGAAAAGATTAGAAAACAGGAGAAAAGAGGAGAACAAGGGAGAAAAGAGAAAAAAACAGGAGAAAAGAGAAGAAAAGAGAAGAAAAGAGGAGAAAACAGGTGAAACGAGGAGAAAACACGTGAAATGAAGAGAAAGAGGAGAAAGAGGATAAAACAGTAGAAAAGAGGATAAAACAGGAGAAAAGAGGAGAACACAGGAGAAAAGAGGAGAAAACAGAAGAAAAGAGGAAAAAGAGGAGAAACGTAGATAAAAAGGAGAAAAGAGTACAAAACAGTAGAAAACAGTAGAAAAGAGTACAAAACAGTAGAAAACAGTAGAAAAGAGGAGAAAACAGGAGAAAACAGTGGAAAACATGAGAAATGAGCAGAAAGAGGAGAAAGAGGAGAAAAGAGAATAAAAAAGGAGAAAAGATTAGAAAACAGGAGAAAACAGTAGAAAAGTGGAGAAAACAGGAGAAAGAGGAGAAAGAGGAGAAAAGAGAATCAAAAAGGAGAAAAGTTTAGAAAAGAGGAGAAAAGAGGAGAACACAGTTGTAAACAGGAGAAAAGAGGAAAAAGAGGAGAAAAGTGGATAAAAAAGGAGAAAGGAGTACAAAACAGGAGAAAACAGTAGAAAAGAGGAGAAAACAGGAGAAAACAGTGGAAAACATGAGAAAGGAGGAGAAAGAGGAGAAAGACGAGAAAAGAGAATAAAAAAGGAGAAAAGAGGATAAAACAGGAGAAAAGAGAAGAAAAGAAGAGAAAACAGGTGAAAAGAGGAGAAAACAGGTGAAATGAAGAGAAAGAGGAGAATGGGGAGAATAGAGAATAAAAAATGAGAAAAGATTTGAAAACAGGAGAAAAGAGGAGAAAAGAGGAGAACACAGGAGAAAATAGGGAAAAAAAAGGAGAAAAGAGGAGAAAAGAGAAGAAAAGATTAGAAAACAGGAGAAAAGAGTGGAAAAGAGGATAAACGAGGAGAAAAGAACAGAAAGGTAGAGAAACCCAGGAGACGAGAGGAGGAAAGAGGAGAAAGAGGATAAAACAGTAGAAAAGAGGATAAAAAAGGAGAAAAGAGAAGAAAAGAGGAGAAAAGAGGAGAAAACAGGTGAAAAGAGGAGAAAACAGGTGAAATGAAGAGAAAGAGGAGAAAGAGGATAAAACAGTAGAAAAGAGGATAAAACAGGAGGAAAGAGGAGAACACAGGAGAACACAGGAGAAAAGAGGAGAAAACAGAAGAAAAGAGGAAAAAGAGGAGAAACGTAGATAAAAAAGGAGAAAACAGTACAAAACAGTAGAAAACAGTAGAAAAGAGGAGAAAACAGGAGAAAACAGTGGAAAACATGAGAAATGAGGAGAAAGAGGAGAATAGAGAATAAAAAAGGAGAAAAGATGAGAAAACAGGAGAAAACAGTAGAAAAGTGGAGAAAACATGAGAAAGAGGAGAAAGAGGAGAAAAGAGAATCAAAAAGGAGAAAAGTTTAGAAAAGAGGAGAAAAGAGGAGAACACAGGAGAAAACAGAAGAAAAGAGGAAAAAGAGGAGAAAAGTAGATAAAAAAGGAGAAAAGATTAGTAAACAGGAGAAAACAGTAGAAAAGTGGAGAAAACTGGAGAAAGAGGAGAAAGAGGAGAAAAGAGAATAAAAAATGAGAAAAGATTTGAAAACAGGAGAAAAGAGGAGAACACAGGAGAACACAGGAGAAAAGAGGGAAAAAACAGGAGAAAAGAGGAGAACACAGGAGAAAATAGGAGAAAACAGAAGAAAAGAGGAAAAGAGGAGAAACGTAGATAAAAAGGAGAAAAGAGTACAAAACAGTAGTAAACAGTAGAAAAGAGTACAAAACAGTAGAAAACAGTAGAAAAGAGGAGAAAACAGGAGAAAACAGTGGAAAACATGAGAAATGAGCAGAAAGAGGAGAAAGAGGAGAAAAGAGAATAAAAAAGGAGAAAAGATTAGAAAACAGGAGAAAACAGTAGAAAAGTGGAGAAAACAGGAGAAAAGAGGAAAAAGAGGAGAAAACAGCAGAAATGAGGAGAAAGAGGAGAAAACAGAATAAATAAGGAGAAAAGATTAGAAAACAGGAGAAAAGAGTGGAAAAGAGGATAAACGAGGAGAAAAGAACAGAAAGGTAGAGAAACTCAGGAGACGAGAGGAGGAAAGAGGAGAAAGAGGATAAAACAGTAGAAAAGAGGATAAAAAAGGAGAAAAGAGAAGAAAAGAGGAGAAAAGAGGAGAAAACAGGTGAAATGAAGAGAAAGAGGAGAAAGAGGATAAAACAGTAGAAAAGAGGATAAAACAGGAGAAAAGAGGAGAACACAGGAGAAAAGAGGAGAAAACAGAAGAAAAGAGGAAAAAGAGGAGAAACGTAGATAAAAAGGAGAAAAGAGTACAAAACAGTAGAAAACAGTAGAAAAGAGTACAAAACAGTAGAAAACAGTAGAAAAGAGGAGAAAACAGGAGAAAACAGTGGAAAACATGAGAAATGAGCAGAAAGAGGAGAAAGAGGAGAAAAGAGAATAAAAAAGGAGAAAAGATTAGAAAACAGGAGAAAACAGTAGAAAAGTGGAGAAAACAGGAGAAAGAGGAGAAAGAGGAGAAAAGAGAATCAAAAAGGAGAAAAGTTTAGAAAAGAGGAGAAAAGAGGAGAACACAGTTGTAAACAGGAGAAAAGAGGAAAAAGAGGAGAAAAGTGGATAAAAAAGGAGAAAGGAGTACAAAACAGGAGAAAACAGTAGAAAAGAGGAGAAAACAGGAGAAAACAGTGGAAAACATGAGAAAGGAGGAGAAAGAGGAGAAAGACGAGAAAAGAGAATAAAAAAGGAGAAAAGAGGATAAAACAGGAGAAAAGAGAAGAAAAGAAGAGAAAACAGGTGAAAAGAGGAGAAAACAGGTGAAATGAAGAGAAAGAGGAGAATGGGGAGAATAGAGAATAAAAAATGAGAAAAGATTTGAAAACAGGAGAAAAGAGGAGAAAAGAGGAGAACACAGGAGAAAATAGGGAAAAAAAAGGAGAAAAGAGGAGAAAAGAGAAGAAAAGATTAGAAAACAGGAGAAAAGAGTGGAAAAGAGGATAAACGAGGAGAAAAGAACAGAAAGGTAGAGAAACCCAGGAGACGAGAGGAGGAAAGAGGAGAAAGAGGATAAAACAGTAGAAAAGAGGATAAAAAAGGAGAAAAGAGAAGAAAAGAGGAGAAAAGAGGAGAAAACAGGTGAAAAGAGGAGAAAACAGGTGAAATGAAGAGAAAGAGGAGAAAGAGGATAAAACAGTAGAAAAGAGGATAAAACAGGAGGAAAGAGGAGAACACAGGAGAACACAGGAGAAAAGAGGAGAAAACAGAAGAAAAGAGGAAAAAGAGGAGAAACGTAGATAAAAAAGGAGAAAACAGTACAAAACAGTAGAAAACAGTAGAAAAGAGGAGAAAACAGGAGAAAACAGTGGAAAACATGAGAAATGAGGAGAAAGAGGAGAATAGAGAATAAAAAAGGAGAAAAGATGAGAAAACAGGAGAAAACAGTAGAAAAGTGGAGAAAACATGAGAAAGAGGAGAAAGAGGAGAAAAGAGAATCAAAAAGGAGAAAAGTTTAGAAAAGAGGAGAAAAGAGGAGAACACAGGAGAAAACAGAAGAAAAGAGGAAAAAGAGGAGAAAAGTAGATAAAAAAGGAGAAAAGATTAGTAAACAGGAGAAAACAGTAGAAAAGTGGAGAAAACTGGAGAAAGAGGAGAAAGAGGAGAAAAGAGAATAAAAAATGAGAAAAGATTTGAAAACAGGAGAAAAGAGGAGAACACAGGAGAACACAGGAGAAAAGAGGGAAAAAACAGGAGAAAAGAGGAGAACACAGGAGAAAATAGGAGAAAACAGAAGAAAAGAGGAAAAGAGGAGAAACGTAGATAAAAAGGAGAAAAGAGTACAAAACAGTAGTAAACAGTAGAAAAGAGTACAAAACAGTAGAAAACAGTAGAAAAGAGGAGAAAACAGGAGAAAACAGTGGAAAACATGAGAAATGAGCAGAAAGAGGAGAAAGAGGAGAAAAGAGAATAAAAAAGGAGAAAAGATTAGAAAACAGGAGAAAACAGTAGAAAAGTGGAGAAAACAGGAGAAAAGAGGAAAAAGAGGAGAAAACAGCAGAAATGAGGAGAAAGAGGAGAAAACAGAATAAATAAGGAGAAAAGATTAGAAAACAGGAGAAAAGAGTGGAAAAGAGGATAAACGAGGAGAAAAGAACAGAAAGGTAGAGAAACTCAGGAGACGAGAGGAGGAAAGAGGAGAAAGAGGATAAAACAGTAGAAAAGAGGATAAAAAAGGAGAAAAGAGAAGAAAAGAGGAGAAAAGAGGAGAAAACAGGTGAAAAGAGGAGAAAACAGGTGAAATGAAGAGAAAGAGGAGAAAGAGGATAAAACAGTAGAAAAGAGGATAAAACAGGAGGAAAGAGGAGAACACAGGAGAACACAGGAGAAAAGAGGAGAAAACAGAAGAAAAGAGGAAAAAGAGGAGAAACGTAGATAAAAAAGGAGAAAAGAGTACAAAACAGTAGAAAACAGTAGAAAAGAGTACAAAACTGTAGAAAACAGTAGAAAAGAGGAGAAAACAGTGGAAAACAGGTGAAATGAAGAGAAAGAGGAGAAAGAGGAGAAAAGAGAATAAAAAAGGAGAAAAGATTAGAAAACAGGAGAAAAGAGGAGAACACAGGTGAAAAGAGGACAAAACAGGTGAAATGAAGAGAAAGAGGAGAAAGAGGAGAAAACAGGTGAAAAGAGGAGAAAACAGGTGAAATGAAGAGAAAGAGGAGAAAGAGGATCAAACAGTAGAAAAGAGGATAAAACAGGAGAAAAGAGGAGAACACAGGAGAAAATAGGAGAAAACAGAAGAAAAGAGGAAAAGAGGAGAAACGTAGATAAAAAGGAGAAAAGAGTACAAAACAGTAGAAAACAGTAGAAAAGAGTACAAAACAGTAGAAAACAGTAGAAAAGAGGAGAAAACAGGAGAAAACAGTGGAAAACATGAGAAATGAGCAGAAAGAGGAGAAAGAGGAGAAAAGAGAATAAAAAAGGAGAAAAGATTAGAAAACAGGAGAAAACAGTAGAAAAGTGGAGAAAACAGGAGAAAGAGGAGAAAGAGGAGAAAAGAGAATCAAAAAGGAGAAAAGTTTAGAAAAGAGGAGAACACAGTTGAAAAGAGGAGAAAAGAGGAGAAAACAGCAGAAATGAGGAGAAAGAGGAGAAAAGAGAATAAAAAAGGAGAAAAGAGTACAAAACAGTAGAAAACAGTAGAAAAGAGTACAAAACTGTAGAAAAGAGGAGAAAACAGTGGAAAACATGAGAAATGAGGAGAAAGAGGAGAAAGAGGAGAAAAGACAATAAAAAAGGAGAAAAGATTAGAAAACAGGAGAAAACAGTAGAAAAGTGGAGAACACAGGAGAAAGAGGAGAAAGAGGAGAAAAGAGAATCAAAAAGGAGAAAAGTTTAGAAAAGAGGAGAACACAGTTGAAAAGAGGAGAAAAGAGGAGAAAACTGCAGAAATGAGGAGAAAGAGGAGAAAAGAGAATAAAAAAGGAGAAAAGATTAGAAAACAGGAGAAAACAGTAGAAAAGTGGAGAAAACTGGAGAAATAGGAGAAAGAGGAGAAAAGAGAATCAAAAAGGAGAAAAGTTTAGAAAAGAGGAGAAAAGAGGAGAACACAGTTGTAAACAGGAGAAAAGAGGAAAAAGAGGAGAAAAGTGGATAAAAAAGGAGAAAAGAGTACAAAACAGGAGAAAACAGTAGAAAAGAGGAGAAAAGAGGAGAAAACAGTGGAAAACATGAGAAAGGAGGAGAAAGAGGAGAAAGACGAGAAAAGAGAATAAAAAAGGAGAAAAGATTAGAAAACAGGAGAAAAGAGGAGAACACAGGCGAAAAGAGGAGAAAACAGGAGAAAAGAGGATAAAACAGGAGAAAAGAGAAGAAAAGAGGAGAAAACAGGTGAAAAGAGGAGAAAACAGGTGAAATGAAGAGAAAGAGGAGAAAGGGGAGAATAGAGAATAAAAAATGAGAAAAGATTTGAAAACAGGAGAAAAGAGGAGAAAAGAGGAGAACACAGGAGAAAATAGGGAAAAAAAAGGAGAAAAGAGGAGAAAAGAGAAGAAAAGAGGAGAAAACAGGTGAAAAGAGGAGAAAACAGGTGAAATGAAGAGAAAGAGGGGAAAGAGGATAAAACAGTAGAAAAGAGGATAAAACAGGAGAAAAGAGGAGAACACAGGAGAACACGGGAGAAAAGAGGAGAAAACAGAAGAAAAGAGGAAAAAGAGGAGAAACGTAGATAAAAAAGGAGAAAAGAGTACAAAACAGTAGAAAACAGTAGAAAAGAGTACAAAACTGTAGAAAACAGTAGAAAAGAGGAGAAAACAGTGGAAAACAGGTGAAATGAAGAGAAAGAGGAGAAAGAGGAGAAAAGAAAATAAAAAAGGAGAAAAGATTAGAAAACAGGAGAAAAGAGGAGAACAAGGGAGAAAAGAGAAAAAAACAGGAGAAAAGAGAAGAAAAGAGAAGAAAAGAGGAGAAAACAGGTGAAACGAGGAGAAAACACGTGAAATGAAGAGAAAGAGGAGAAAGAGGATAAAACAGTAGAAAAGAGGATAAAACAGGAGAAAAGAGGAGAACACAGGAGAAAAGAGGAGAAAACAGAAGAAAAGAGGAAAAAGAGGAGAAACGTAGATAAAAAGGAGAAAAGAGTACAAAACAGTAGAAAACAGTAGAAAAGAGTACAAAACAGTAGAAAACAGTAGAAAAGAGGAGAAAACAGGAGAAAACAGTGGAAAACATGAGAAATGAGCAGAAAGAGGAGAAAGAGGAGAAAAGAGAATAAAAAAGGAGAAAAGATTAGAAAACAGGAGAAAACAGTAGAAAAGTGGAGAAAAGAGGAGAAAGAGGAGAAAGAGGAGAAAAGAGAATCAAAAAGGAGAAAAGTTTAGAAAAGAGGAGAACACAGTTGAAAACAGGAGAAAAGAGGAAAAAGAGGAGAAAAGTGGATAAAAAAGGAGAAAAGAGTACAAAACAGGAGAAAACAGTAGAAAAGAGGAGAAAACAGGAGAAAACAGTGGAAAACATGAGAAAGGAGGAGAAAGAGGAGAAAGACGAGAAAAGAGAATAAAAAAGGAGAAAAGATTAGAAAACAGGAGAAAAGAGGAGAACACAGGCGAAAAGAGGAGAAAACAGGAGAAAAGAGGAGAAAACAGGAGAAAACAGTGGAAAACATGAGAAAGGAGGAGAAAGAGGAGAAAGAGGAGAAAAGAGAATAAAAAAGGAGAAAAGATTAGAAAACAGGAGAAAAGAGGAGAAAAGAGGAGAACACAGGAGAAAAGAGCAAAAAAACAGGAGAAAAGAGAAGAAAAGAGAAGAAAAGAGGAGAAAACAGGTGAAAAGAGGAGAAAACAGGTGAAATGAAGAGAAAGAGGAGAAAGAGGATCAAACAGTAGAAAAGAGGATAAAACAGGAGAAAAGAGGAGAACACAGGAGAAAATAGGAGAAAACAGAAGAAAAGAGGAAAAGAGGAGAAACGTAGATAAAAAGGAGAAAAGAGTACAAAACAGTAGAAAACAGTAGAAAAGAGTACAAAACAGTAGAAAACAGTAGAAAAGAGGAGAAAACAGGAGAAAACAGTGGAAAACATGAGAAATGAGCAGAAAGAGGAGAAAGAGGAGAAAAGAGAATAAAAAAGGAGAAAAGATTAGAAAACAGGAGAAAACAGTAGAAAAGTGGAGAAAACAGGAGAAAGAGGAGAAAGAGGAGAAAAGAGAATCAAAAAGGAGAAAAGTTTAGAAAAGAGGAGAACACAGTTGAAAAGAGGAGAAAAGAGGAGAAAACAGCAGAAATGAGGAGAAAGAGGAGAAAAGAGAATAAAAAAGGAGAAAAGAGTACAAAACAGTAGAAAACAGTAGAAAAGAGTACAAAACTGTAGAAAAGAGGAGAAAACAGGAGAAAACAGTGGAAAACATGAGAAATGAGGAGAAAGAGGAGAAAGAGGAGAAAAGACAATAAAAAAGGAGAAAAGATTAGAAAACAGGAGAAAACAGTAGAAAAGTGGAGAACACAGGAGAAAGAGGAGAAAGAGGAGAAAAGAGAATCAAAAAGGAGAAAAGTTTAGAAAAGAGGAGAACACAGTTGAAAAGAGGAGAAAAGAGGAGAAAACAGAAGAAAAGAGGAAAAAGAGGAGAAAAGTAGATAAAAAAGGAGAAAAGATTAGTAAACAGGAGAAAACAGTAGAAAAGTGGAGAAAACTGGAGAAAGAGGAGAAAGAGGAGAAAAGAGAATAAAAAATGAGAAAAGATTTGAAAACAGGAGAAAAGAGGAGAACACAGGAGAACACAGGAGAAAAGAGGGAAAAAACAGGAGAAAAGAGGAGAACACAGGAGAAAATAGGAGAAAACAGAAGAAAAGAGGAAAAGAGGAGAAACGTAGATAAAAAGGAGAAAAGAGTACAAAACAGTAGTAAACAGTAGAAAAGAGTACAAAACAGTAGAAAACAGTAGAAAAGAGGAGAAAACAGGAGAAAACAGTGGAAAACATGAGAAATGAGCAGAAAGAGGAGAAAGAGGAGAAAAGAGAATAAAAAAGGAGAAAAGATTAGAAAACAGGAGAAAACAGTAGAAAAGTGGAGAAAACAGGAGAAAAGAGGAAAAAGAGGAGAAAACAGCAGAAATGAGGAGAAAGAGGAGAAAACAGAATAAATAAGGAGAAAAGATTAGAAAACAGGAGAAAAGAGTGGAAAAGAGGATAAACGAGGAGAAAAGAACAGAAAGGTAGAGAAACTCAGGAGACGAGAGGAGGAAAGAGGAGAAAGAGGATAAAACAGTAGAAAAGAGGATAAAAAAGGAGAAAAGAGAAGAAAAGAGGAGAAAAGAGGAGAAAACAGGTGAAAAGAGGAGAAAACAGGTGAAATGAAGAGAAAGAGGAGAAAGAGGATAAAACAGTAGAAAAGAGGATAAAACAGGAGGAAAGAGGAGAACACAGGAGAACACAGGAGAAAAGAGGAGAAAACAGAAGAAAAGAGGAAAAAGAGGAGAAACGTAGATAAAAAAGGAGAAAAGAGTACAAAACAGTAGAAAACAGTAGAAAAGAGTACAAAACTGTAGAAAACAGTAGAAAAGAGGAGAAAACAGTGGAAAACAGGTGAAATGAAGAGAAAGAGGAGAAAGAGGAGAAAAGAGAATAAAAAAGGAGAAAAGTTTAGAAAAGAGGAGAACACAGTTGAAAAGAGGAGAAAAGAGGAGAAAACTGCAGAAATGAGGAGAAAGAGGAGAAAAGAGAATAAAAAAGGAGAAAAGATTAGAAAACAGGAGAAAACAGTAGAAAAGTGGAGAAAACTGGAGAAATAGGAGAAAGAGGAGAAAAGAGAATCAAAAAGGAGAAAAGTTTAGAAAAGAGGAGAAAAGAGGAGAACACAGTTGTAAACAGGAGAAAAGAGGAAAAAGAGGAGAAAAGTGGATAAAAAAGGAGAAAAGAGTACAAAACAGGAGAAAACAGTAGAAAAGAGGAGAAAAGAGGAGAAAACAGTGGAAAACATGAGAAAGGAGGAGAAAGAGGAGAAAGACGAGAAAAGAGAATAAAAAAGGAGAAAAGATTAGAAAACAGGAGAAAAGAGGAGAACACAGGCGAAAAGAGGAGAAAACAGGAGAAAAGAGGATAAAACAGGAGAAAAGAGAAGAAAAGAGGAGAAAACAGGTGAAAAGAGGAGAAAACAGGTGAAATGAAGAGAAAGAGGAGAAAGGGGAGAATAGAGAATAAAAAATGAGAAAAGATTTGAAAACAGGAGAAAAGAGGAGAAAAGAGGAGAACACAGGAGAAAATAGGGAAAAAAAAGGAGAAAAGAGGAGAAAAGAGAAGAAAAGAGGAGAAAACAGGTGAAAAGAGGAGAAAACAGGTGAAATGAAGAGAAAGAGGGGAAAGAGGATAAAACAGTAGAAAAGAGGATAAAACAGGAGAAAAGAGGAGAACACAGGAGAACACGGGAGAAAAGAGGAGAAAACAGAAGAAAAGAGGAAAAAGAGGAGAAACGTAGATAAAAAAGGAGAAAAGAGTACAAAACAGTAGAAAACAGTAGAAAAGAGTACAAAACTGTAGAAAACAGTAGAAAAGAGGAGAAAACAGTGGAAAACAGGTGAAATGAAGAGAAAGAGGAGAAAGAGGAGAAAAGAAAATAAAAAAGGAGAAAAGATTAGAAAACAGGAGAAAAGAGGAGAACAAGGGAGAAAAGAGAAAAAAACAGGAGAAAAGAGAAGAAAAGAGAAGAAAAGAGGAGAAAACAGGTGAAACGAGGAGAAAACACGTGAAATGAAGAGAAAGAGGAGAAAGAGGATAAAACAGTAGAAAAGAGGATAAAACAGGAGAAAAGAGGAGAACACAGGAGAAAAGAGGAGAAAACAGAAGAAAAGAGGAAAAAGAGGAGAAACGTAGATAAAAAGGAGAAAAGAGTACAAAACAGTAGAAAACAGTAGAAAAGAGTACAAAACAGTAGAAAACAGTAGAAAAGAGGAGAAAACAGGAGAAAACAGTGGAAAACATGAGAAATGAGCAGAAAGAGGAGAAAGAGGAGAAAAGAGAATAAAAAAGGAGAAAAGATTAGAAAACAGGAGAAAACAGTAGAAAAGTGGAGAAAAGAGGAGAAAGAGGAGAAAGAGGAGAAAAGAGAATCAAAAAGGAGAAAAGTTTAGAAAAGAGGAGAACACAGTTGAAAACAGGAGAAAAGAGGAAAAAGAGGAGAAAAGTGGATAAAAAAGGAGAAAAGAGTACAAAACAGGAGAAAACAGTAGAAAAGAGGAGAAAACAGGAGAAAACAGTGGAAAACATGAGAAAGGAGGAGAAAGAGGAGAAAGACGAGAAAAGAGAATAAAAAAGGAGAAAAGATTAGAAAACAGGAGAAAAGAGGAGAACACAGGCGAAAAGAGGAGAAAACAGGAGAAAAGAGGAGAAAACAGGAGAAAACAGTGGAAAACATGAGAAAGGAGGAGAAAGAGGAGAAAGAGGAGAAAAGAGAATAAAAAAGGAGAAAAGATTAGAAAACAGGAGAAAAGAGGAGAAAAGAGGAGAACACAGGAGAAAAGAGCAAAAAAACAGGAGAAAAGAGAAGAAAAGAGAAGAAAAGAGGAGAAAACAGGTGAAAAGAGGAGAAAACAGGTGAAATGAAGAGAAAGAGGAGAAAGAGGATCAAACAGTAGAAAAGAGGATAAAACAGGAGAAAAGAGGAGAACACAGGAGAAAATAGGAGAAAACAGAAGAAAAGAGGAAAAGAGGAGAAACGTAGATAAAAAGGAGAAAAGAGTACAAAACAGTAGAAAACAGTAGAAAAGAGTACAAAACAGTAGAAAACAGTAGAAAAGAGGAGAAAACAGGAGAAAACAGTGGAAAACATGAGAAATGAGCAGAAAGAGGAGAAAGAGGAGAAAAGAGAATAAAAAAGGAGAAAAGATTAGAAAACAGGAGAAAACAGTAGAAAAGTGGAGAAAACAGGAGAAAGAGGAGAAAGAGGAGAAAAGAGAATCAAAAAGGAGAAAAGTTTAGAAAAGAGGAGAACACAGTTGAAAAGAGGAGAAAAGAGGAGAAAACAGCAGAAATGAGGAGAAAGAGGAGAAAAGAGAATAAAAAAGGAGAAAAGAGTACAAAACAGTAGAAAACAGTAGAAAAGAGTACAAAACTGTAGAAAAGAGGAGAAAACAGGAGAAAACAGTGGAAAACATGAGAAATGAGGAGAAAGAGGAGAAAGAGGAGAAAAGACAATAAAAAAGGAGAAAAGATTAGAAAACAGGAGAAAACAGTAGAAAAGTGGAGAACACAGGAGAAAGAGGAGAAAGAGGAGAAAAGAGAATCAAAAAGGAGAAAAGTTTAGAAAAGAGGAGAACACAGTTGAAAAGAGGAGAAAAGAGGAGAAAACAGAAGAAAAGAGGAAAAAGAGGAGAAAAGTAGATAAAAAAGGAGAAAAGATTAGTAAACAGGAGAAAACAGTAGAAAAGTGGAGAAAACTGGAGAAAGAGGAGAAAGAGGAGAAAAGAGAATAAAAAATGAGAAAAGATTTGAAAACAGGAGAAAAGAGGAGAACACAGGAGAACACAGGAGAAAAGAGGGAAAAAACAGGAGAAAAGAGGAGAACACAGGAGAAAATAGGAGAAAACAGAAGAAAAGAGGAAAAGAGGAGAAACGTAGATAAAAAGGAGAAAAGAGTACAAAACAGTAGTAAACAGTAGAAAAGAGTACAAAACAGTAGAAAACAGTAGAAAAGAGGAGAAAACAGGAGAAAACAGTGGAAAACATGAGAAATGAGCAGAAAGAGGAGAAAGAGGAGAAAAGAGAATAAAAAAGGAGAAAAGATTAGAAAACAGGAGAAAACAGTAGAAAAGTGGAGAAAACAGGAGAAAAGAGGAAAAAGAGGAGAAAACAGCAGAAATGAGGAGAAAGAGGAGAAAACAGAATAAATAAGGAGAAAAGATTAGAAAACAGGAGAAAAGAGTGGAAAAGAGGATAAACGAGGAGAAAAGAACAGAAAGGTAGAGAAACTCAGGAGACGAGAGGAGGAAAGAGGAGAAAGAGGATAAAACAGTAGAAAAGAGGATAAAAAAGGAGAAAAGAGAAGAAAAGAGGAGAAAAGAGGAGAAAACAGGTGAAAAGAGGAGAAAACAGGTGAAATGAAGAGAAAGAGGAGAAAGAGGATAAAACAGTAGAAAAGAGGATAAAACAGGAGGAAAGAGGAGAACACAGGAGAACACAGGAGAAAAGAGGAGAAAACAGAAGAAAAGAGGAAAAAGAGGAGAAACGTAGATAAAAAAGGAGAAAAGAGTACAAAACAGTAGAAAACAGTAGAAAAGAGTACAAAACTGTAGAAAACAGTAGAAAAGAGGAGAAAACAGTGGAAAACAGGTGAAATGAAGAGAAAGAGGAGAAAGAGGAGAAAAGAGAATAAAAAAGGAGAAAAGATTAGAAAACAGGAGAAAAGAGGAGAACACAGGTGAAAAGAGGACAAAACAGGTGAAATGAAGAGAAAGAGGAGAAAGAGGAGAAAACAGGTGAAAAGAGGAGAAAACAGGTGAAATGAAGAGAAAGAGGAGAAAGAGGATCAAACAGTAGAAAAGAGGATAAAACAGGAGAAAAGAGGAGAACACAGGAGAAAATAGGAGAAAACAGAAGAAAAGAGGAAAAGAGGAGAAACGTAGATAAAAAGGAGAAAAGAGTACAAAACAGTAGAAAACAGTAGAAAAGAGTACAAAACAGTAGAAAACAGTAGAAAAGAGGAGAAAACAGGAGAAAACAGTGGAAAACATGAGAAATGAGCAGAAAGAGGAGAAAGAGGAGAAAAGAGAATAAAAAAGGAGAAAAGATTAGAAAACAGGAGAAAACAGTAGAAAAGTGGAGAAAACAGGAGAAAGAGGAGAAAGAGGAGAAAAGAGAATCAAAAAGGAGAAAAGTTTAGAAAAGAGGAGAACACAGTTGAAAAGAGGAGAAAAGAGGAGAAAACAGCAGAAATGAGGAGAAAGAGGAGAAAAGAGAATAAAAAAGGAGAAAAGAGTACAAAACAGTAGAAAACAGTAGAAAAGAGTACAAAACTGTAGAAAAGAGGAGAAAACAGTGGAAAACATGAGAAATGAGGAGAAAGAGGAGAAAGAGGAGAAAAGACAATAAAAAAGGAGAAAAGATTAGAAAACAGGAGAAAACAGTAGAAAAGTGGAGAACACAGGAGAAAGAGGAGAAAGAGGAGAAAAGAGAATCAAAAAGGAGAAAAGTTTAGAAAAGAGGAGAACACAGTTGAAAAGAGGAGAAAAGAGGAGAAAACTGCAGAAATGAGGAGAAAGAGGAGAAAAGAGAATAAAAAAGGAGAAAAGATTAGAAAACAGGAGAAAACAGTAGAAAAGTGGAGAAAACTGGAGAAATAGGAGAAAGAGGAGAAAAGAGAATCAAAAAGGAGAAAAGTTTAGAAAAGAGGAGAAAAGAGGAGAACACAGTTGTAAACAGGAGAAAAGAGGAAAAAGAGGAGAAAAGTGGATAAAAAAGGAGAAAAGAGTACAAAACAGGAGAAAACAGTAGAAAAGAGGAGAAAAGAGGAGAAAACAGTGGAAAACATGAGAAAGGAGGAGAAAGAGGAGAAAGACGAGAAAAGAGAATAAAAAAGGAGAAAAGATTAGAAAACAGGAGAAAAGAGGAGAACACAGGCGAAAAGAGGAGAAAACAGGAGAAAAGAGGATAAAACAGGAGAAAAGAGAAGAAAAGAGGAGAAAACAGGTGAAAAGAGGAGAAAACAGGTGAAATGAAGAGAAAGAGGAGAAAGGGGAGAATAGAGAATAAAAAATGAGAAAAGATTTGAAAACAGGAGAAAAGAGGAGAAAAGAGGAGAACACAGGAGAAAATAGGGAAAAAAAAGGAGAAAAGAGGAGAAAAGAGAAGAAAAGAGGAGAAAACAGGTGAAAAGAGGAGAAAACAGGTGAAATGAAGAGAAAGAGGGGAAAGAGGATAAAACAGTAGAAAAGAGGATAAAACAGGAGAAAAGAGGAGAACACAGGAGAACACGGGAGAAAAGAGGAGAAAACAGAAGAAAAGAGGAAAAAGAGGAGAAACGTAGATAAAAAAGGAGAAAAGAGTACAAAACAGTAGAAAACAGTAGAAAAGAGTACAAAACTGTAGAAAACAGTAGAAAAGAGGAGAAAACAGTGGAAAACAGGTGAAATGAAGAGAAAGAGGAGAAAGAGGAGAAAAGAAAATAAAAAAGGAGAAAAGATTAGAAAACAGGAGAAAAGAGGAGAACAAGGGAGAAAAGAGAAAAAAACAGGAGAAAAGAGAAGAAAAGAGAAGAAAAGAGGAGAAAACAGGTGAAACGAGGAGAAAACACGTGAAATGAAGAGAAAGAGGAGAAAGAGGATAAAACAGTAGAAAAGAGGATAAAACAGGAGAAAAGAGGAGAACACAGGAGAAAAGAGGAGAAAACAGAAGAAAAGAGGAAAAAGAGGAGAAACGTAGATAAAAAGGAGAAAAGAGTACAAAACAGTAGAAAACAGTAGAAAAGAGTACAAAACAGTAGAAAACAGTAGAAAAGAGGAGAAAACAGGAGAAAACAGTGGAAAACATGAGAAATGAGCAGAAAGAGGAGAAAGAGGAGAAAAGAGAATAAAAAAGGAGAAAAGATTAGAAAACAGGAGAAAACAGTAGAAAAGTGGAGAAAAGAGGAGAAAGAGGAGAAAGAGGAGAAAAGAGAATCAAAAAGGAGAAAAGTTTAGAAAAGAGGAGAACACAGTTGAAAACAGGAGAAAAGAGGAAAAAGAGGAGAAAAGTGGATAAAAAAGGAGAAAAGAGTACAAAACAGGAGAAAACAGTAGAAAAGAGGAGAAAACAGGAGAAAACAGTGGAAAACATGAGAAAGGAGGAGAAAGAGGAGAAAGACGAGAAAAGAGAATAAAAAAGGAGAAAAGATTAGAAAACAGGAGAAAAGAGGAGAACACAGGCGAAAAGAGGAGAAAACAGGAGAAAAGAGGAGAAAACAGGAGAAAACAGTGGAAAACATGAGAAAGGAGGAGAAAGAGGAGAAAGAGGAGAAAAGAGAATAAAAAAGGAGAAAAGATTAGAAAACAGGAGAAAAGAGGAGAAAAGAGGAGAACACAGGAGAAAAGAGCAAAAAAACAGGAGAAAAGAGAAGAAAAGAGAAGAAAAGAGGAGAAAACAGGTGAAAAGAGGAGAAAACAGGTGAAATGAAGAGAAAGAGGAGAAAGAGGATCAAACAGTAGAAAAGAGGATAAAACAGGAGAAAAGAGGAGAACACAGGAGAAAATAGGAGAAAACAGAAGAAAAGAGGAAAAGAGGAGAAACGTAGATAAAAAGGAGAAAAGAGTACAAAACAGTAGAAAACAGTAGAAAAGAGTACAAAACAGTAGAAAACAGTAGAAAAGAGGAGAAAACAGGAGAAAACAGTGGAAAACATGAGAAATGAGCAGAAAGAGGAGAAAGAGGAGAAAAGAGAATAAAAAAGGAGAAAAGATTAGAAAACAGGAGAAAACAGTAGAAAAGTGGAGAAAACAGGAGAAAGAGGAGAAAGAGGAGAAAAGAGAATCAAAAAGGAGAAAAGTTTAGAAAAGAGGAGAACACAGTTGAAAAGAGGAGAAAAGAGGAGAAAACAGCAGAAATGAGGAGAAAGAGGAGAAAAGAGAATAAAAAAGGAGAAAAGAGTACAAAACAGTAGAAAACAGTAGAAAAGAGTACAAAACTGTAGAAAAGAGGAGAAAACAGGAGAAAACAGTGGAAAACATGAGAAATGAGGAGAAAGAGGAGAAAGAGGAGAAAAGACAATAAAAAAGGAGAAAAGATTAGAAAACAGGAGAAAACAGTAGAAAAGTGGAGAACACAGGAGAAAGAGGAGAAAGAGGAGAAAAGAGAATCAAAAAGGAGAAAAGTTTAGAAAAGAGGAGAACACAGTTGAAAAGAGGAGAAAAGAGGAGAAAACTGCAGAAATGAGGAGAAAGAGGAGAAAAGAGAATAAAAAAGGAGAAAAGATTAGAAAACAGGAGAAAACAGTAGAAAAGTGGAGAAAACAGGAGAAAGAGGAGAAAGAGGAGAAAAGAGAATCAAAAAGGAGAAAAGTTTAGAAAAGAGGAGAAAAGAGGAGAACACAGTTGTAAACAGGAGAAAAGAGGAAAAAGAGGAGAAAAGTGGATAAAAAAGGAGAAAAGAGTACAAAACAGGAGAAAACAGTAGAAAAGAGGAGAAAACAGGAGAAAACAGTGGAAAACATGAGAAAGGAGGAGAAAGAGGAGAAAGACGAGAAAAGAGAATAAAAAAGGAGAAAAGATTAGAAAACAGGAGAAAAGAGGAGAACACAGGCGAAAAGAGGAGAAAACAGGAGAAAAGAGGATAAAACAGGAGAAAAGAGAAGAAAAGAAGAGAAAACAGGTGAAAAGAGGAGAAAACAGGTGAAATGAAGAGAAAGAGGAGAAAGGGGAGAATAGAGAATAAAAAATGAGAAAAGATTTGAAAACAGGAGAAAAGAGGAGAAAAGAGGAGAACACAGGAGAAAATAGGGAAAAAAAGGAGAAAAGAGGAGAAAAGAGAAGAAAAGAGGAGAAAACAGGTGAAAAGAGGAGAAAACAGGTGAAATGAAGAGAAAGAGGGGAAAGAGGATAAAACAGTAGAAAAGAGGATAAAACAGGAGAAAACAGGAGAAAAGAGGAGAACACAGGAGAAAAGAGGAGAAAACAGAAGAAAAGAGGAAAAAGAGGAGAAACGTAGATAAAAAGGAGAAAAGAGTACAAAACAGTAGAAAACAGTAGAAAAGAGTACAAAACAGTAGAAAACAGTAGAAAACAGGAGAAAACAGGAGAAAACAGTGGAAAACATGAGAAATGAGCAGAAAGAGGAGAAAGAGGAGAAAAGAGAATAAAAAAGGAGAAAAGATTAGAAAACAGGAGAAAACAGTAGAAAAGTGGAGAAAAGAGGAGAAAGAGGAGAAAGAGGAGAAAAGAGAATCAAAAAGGAGAAAAGTTTAGAAAAGAGGAGAAAAGAGGAGAACACAGTTGAAAACAGGAGAAAAGAGGAAAAAGAGGAGAAAAGTGGATAAAAAAGGAGAAAAGAGTACAAAACAGGAGAAAACAGTAGAAAAGAGGAGAAAACAGGAGAAAACAGTGGAAAACATGAGAAAGGAGGAGAAAGAGGAGAAAGACGAGAAAAGAGAATAAAAAAGGAGAAAAGATTAGAAAACAGGAGAAAAGAGGAGAACACAGGCGAAAAGAGGAGAAAACAGGAGAAAAGAGGAGAAAACAGGAGAAAACAGTGGAAAACATGAGAAAGGAGGAGAAAGAGGAGAAAGAGGAGAAAAGAGAATAAAAAAGGAGAAAAGATTAGAAAACAGGAGAAAAGAGGAGAAAAGAGGAGAACACAGGAGAAAAGAGCAAAAAAACAGGAGAAAAGAGAAGAAAAGAGAAGAATAGAGGAGAAAACAGGTGAAAAGAGGAGAAAACAGGTGAAATGAAGAGAAAGAGGAGAAAGAGGATAAAACAGTAGAAAAGAGGATAAAACAGGAGAAAAGAGGAGAACACAGGAGAAAAGAGGAGAAAACAGAAGAAAAGAGGAAAAAGAGGAGAAACGTAGATAAAAAGGAGAAAAGAGTACAAAACAGTAGAAAACAGTAGAAAAGAGTACAAAACAGTAGAAAACAGTAGAAAAGAGGAGAAAACTGGAGAAAACAGTGGAAAACATGAGAAATGAGCAGAAAGAGGAGAAAGAGGAGAAAAGAGAATAAAAAAGGAGAAAAGTTTAGAAAAGAGGAGAAAAGAGGAGAACACAGTTGAAAACAGGAGAAAAGAGGAAAAAGAGGAGAAAAGTGGATAAAAAAGGAGAAAAGAGTACAAAACAGGAGAAAACAGTAGAAAAGAGGAGAAAACAGGAGAAAACAGTGGAAAACATGAGAAAGGAGGAGAAAGAGGAGAAAGACGAGAAAAGAGAATAAAAAAGGAGAAAAGATTAGAAAACAGGAGAAAAGAGGAGAACACAGGCGAAAAGAGGAGAAAACAGGAGAAAAGAGGAGAAAACAGGAGAAAACAGTGGAAAACATGAGAAAGGAGGAGAAAGAGGAGAAAGAGGAGAAAAGAGAATAAAAAAGGAGAAAAGATTAGAAAACAGGAGAAAAGAGGAGAAAAGAGGAGAACACAGGAGAAAAGAGCAAAAAAACAGGAGAAAAGAGAAGAAAAGAGAAGAAAAGAGGAGAAAACAGGTGAAAAGAGGAGAAAACAGGTGAAATGAAGAGAAAGAGGAGAAAGAGGATAAAACAGTAGAAAAGAGGATAAAACAGGAGAAAAGAGGAGAACACAGGAGAAAATAGGAGAAAACAGAAGAAAAGAGGAAAAGAGGAGAAACGTAGATAAAAAGGAGAAAAGAGTACAAAACAGTAGTAAACAGTAGAAAAGAGTACAAAACAGTAGAAAACAGTAGAAAAGAGGAGAAAACAGGAGAAAACAGTGGAAAACATGAGAAATGAGCAGAAAGAGGAGAAAGAGGAGAAAAGAGAATAAAAAAGGAGAAAAGATTAGAAAACAGGAGAAAACAGTAGAAAAGTGGAGAAAACAGGAGAAAGAGGAGAAAGAGGAGAAAAGAGAATCAAAAAGGAGAAAAGTTTAGAAAAGAGGAGAACACAGTTGAAAAGAGGAGAAAAGAGGAGAAAACAGCAGAAATGAGGAGAAAGAGGAGAAAAGAGAATAAAAAAGGAGAAAAGAGTACAAAACAGTAGAAAACAGTAGAAAAGAGTACAAAACTGTAGAAAAGAGGAGAAAACAGGAGAAAACAGTGGAAAACATGAGAAATGAGGAGAAAGAGGAGAAAGAGGAGAAAAGACAATAAAAAAGGAGAAAAGATTAGAAAACAGGAGAAAACAGTAGAAAAGTGGAGAACACAGGAGAAAGAGGAGAAAGAGGAGAAAAGAGAATCAAAAAGGAGAAAAGTTTAGAAAAGAGGAGAACACAGTTGAAAAGAGGAGAAAAGAGGAGAAAACTGCAGAAATGAGGAGAAAGAGGAGAAAAGAGAATAAAAAAGGAGAAAAGATTAGAAAACAGGAGAAAACAGTAGAAAAGTGGAGAAAACAGGAGAAAGAGGAGAAAGAGGAGAAAAGAGAATCAAAAAGGAGAAAAGTTTAGAAAAGAGGAGAAAAGAGGAGAACACAGTTGTAAACAGGAGAAAAGAGGAAAAAGAGGAGAAAAGTGGATAAAAAAGGAGAAAAGAGTACAAAACAGGAGAAAACAGTAGAAAAGAGGAGAAAAGAGGAGAAAACAGTGGAAAACATGAGAAAGGAGGAGAAAGAGGAGAAAGACGAGAAAAGAGAATAAAAAAGGAGAAAAGATTAGAAAACAGGAGAAAAGAGGAGAACACAGGCGAAAAGAGGAGAAAACAGGAGAAAAGAGGATAAAACAGGAGAAAAGAGAAGAAAAGAGGAGAAAACAGGTGAAAAGAGGAGAAAACAGGTGAAATGAAGAGAAAGAGGAGAAAGGGGAGAATAGAGAATAAAAAATGAGAAAAGATTTGAAAACAGGAGAAAAGAGGAGAAAAGAGGAGAACACAGGAGAAAATAGGGGAAAAAAAGGAGAAAAGAGGAGAAAAGAGAAGAAAAGAGGAGAAAACAGGTGAAAAGAGGAGAAAACAGGTGAAATGAAGAGAAAGAGGGGAAAGAGGATAAAACAGTAGAAAAGAGGATAAAACAGGAGAAAAGAGGAGAACACAGGAGAACACGGGAGAAAAGAGGAGAAAACAGAAGAAAAGAGGAAAAAGAGGAGAAACGTAGATAAAAAAGGAGAAAAGAGTACAAAACAGTAGAAAACAGTAGAAAAGAGTACAAAACTGTAGAAAACAGTAGAAAAGAGGAGAAAACAGGAGAAAACAGTGGAAAACATGAGAAATGAGGAGAAAGAGGAGAAAGAGGAGAAAAGAGAATAAAAAAGGAGAAAAGATTAGAAAACAGGAGAAAAGAGGAGAACAAGGGAGAAAAGAGAAAAAAACAGGAGAAAAGAGAAGAAAAGAGAAGAAAAGAGGAGAAAACAGGTGAAAAGAGGAGAAAACAGGTGAAATGAAGAGAAAGAGGAGAAAGAGGATAAAACAGTAGAAAAGAGGATAAAACAGGAGAAAAGAGGAGAACACAGGAGAAAAGAGGAGAAAACAGAAGAAAAGAGGAAAAAGAGGAGAAACGTAGATAAAAAGGAGAAAAGAGTACAAAACAGTAGAAAACAGTAGAAAAGAGTACAAAACAGTAGAAAACAGTAGAAAAGAGGAGAAAACAGGAGAAAACAGTGGAAAACATGAGAAATGAGCAGAAAGAGGAGAAAGAGGAGAAAAGAGAATAAAAAAGGAGAAAAGATTAGAAAACAGGAGAAAAGAGGAGAAAAGAGGAGAACACAGGAGAAAAGAGCAAAAAAACAGGAGAAAAGAGAAGAAAAGAGAAGAAAAGAGGAGAAAACAGGTGAAAAGAGGAGAAAACAGGTGAAATGAAGAGAAAGAGGAGAAAGAGGATAAAACAGTAGAAAAGAGGATAAAACAGGAGAAAAGAGGAGAACACAGGAGAAAATAGGAGAAAACAGAAGAAAAGAGGAAAAGAGGAGAAACGTAGATAAAAAGGAGAAAAGAGTACAAAACAGTAGAAAACAGTAGAAAAGAGTACAAAACAGTAGAAAACAGTAGAAAAGAGGAGAAAACAGGAGAAAACAGTGGAAAACATGAGAAATGAGCAGAAAGAGGAGAAAGAGGAGAAAAGAGAATAAAAAAGGAGAAAAGATTAGAAAACAGGAGAAAACAGTAGAAAAGTGGAGAAAACAGGAGAAAGAGGAGAAAGAGGAGAAAAGAGAATCAAAAAGGAGAAAAGTTTAGAAAAGAGGAGAACACAGTTGAAAAGAGGAGAAAAGAGGAGAAAACAGCAGAAATGAGGAGAAAGAGGAGAAAAGAGAATAAAAAAGGAGAAAAGAGTACCAAACAGTAGAAAACAGTAGAAAAGAGTACAAAACTGTAGAAAAGAGGAGAAAACAGGAGAAAACAGTGGAAAACATGAGAAATGAGGAGAAAGAGGAGAAAGAGGAGAAAAGACAATAAAAAAGGAGAAAAGATTAGAAAACAGGAGAAAACAGTAGAAAAGTGGAGAACACAGGAGAAAGAGGAGAAAGAGGAGAAAAGAGAATCAAAAAGGAGAAAAGTTTAGAAAAGAGGAGAACACAGTTGTAAACAGGAGAAAAGAGGAAAAAGAGGAGAAAAGTGGATAAAAAAGGAGAAAAGAGTACAAAACAGGAGAAAACAGTAGAAAAGAGGAGAAAACAGGAGAAAACAGTGGAAAACATGAGAAAGGAGGAGAAAGAGGAGAAAGACGAGAAAAGAGAATAAAAAAGGAGAAAAGATTAGAAAACAGGAGAAAAGAGGAGAACACAGGCGAAAAGAGGAGAAAACAGGAGAAAAGAGGATAAAACAGGAGAAAAGAGAAGAAAAGAGGAGAAAACAGGTGAAAAGAGGAGAAAACAGGTGAAATGAAGAGAAAGAGGAGAAAGGGGAGAATAGAGAATAAAAAATGAGAAAAGATTTGAAAACAGGAGAAAAGAGGAGAACACAGGAGAACACAGGAGAAAATAGGGAAAAAAAGGAGAAAAGAGGAGAAAAGAGAAGAAAAGAGGAGAAAACAGGTGAAAAGAGGAGAAAACAGGTGAAATGAAGAGAAAGAGGGGAAAGAGGATAAAACAGTAGAAAAGAGGATAAAACAGGAGAAAAGAGGAGAACACAGGAGAACACGGGAGAAAAGAGGAGAAAACAGAAGAAAAGAGGAAAAAGAGGAGAAACGTAGATAAAAAAGGAGAAAAGAGTACAAAACAGTAGAAAACAGTAGAAAAGAGTACAAAACAGTAGAAAACAGTAGAAAAGAGGAGAAAACAGGAGAAAACAGCGGAAAACATGAGAAATGAGGAGAAAGAGGAGAAAAGAGAATAAAAAAGGAGAAAAGATTAGAAAACAGGAGAAAAGAGGAGAAAAGAGGAGAACAAGGGAGAAAAGAGAAAAAAACAGGAGAAAAGAGAAGAAAAGAGAAGAAAAGAGGAGAAAACAGGTGAAAAGAGGAGAAAACAGGTGAAATGAAGAGAAAGAGGAGAAAGAGGATAAAACAGTAGAAAAGAGGATAAAACAGGAGAAAAGAGGAGAACACAGGAGAAAAGAGGAGAAAACAGAAGAAAAGAGGAAAAAGAGGAGAAACGTAGATAAAAAGGAGAAAAGAGTACAAAACAGTAGAAAACAGTAGAAAAGAGTACAAAACAGTAGAAAACAGTAGAAAAGAGGAGAAAACAGGAGAAAACAGTGGAAAACATGAGAAATGAGCAGAAAGAGGAGAAAGAGGAGAAAAGAGAATAAAAAAGGAGAAAAGATTAGAAAACAGGAGAAAAGAGGAGAACACAGGCGAAAAGAGGAGAAAACAGGAGAAAAGAGGAGAAAACAGGAGAAAACAGTGGAAAACATGAGAAAGGAGGAGAAAGAGGAGAAAGAGGAGAAAAGAGAATAAAAAAGGAGAAAAGATTAGAAAACAGGAGAAAAGAGGAGAAAAGAGGAGAACACAGGAGAAAAGAGCAAAAAAACAGGAGAAAAGAGAAGAAAAGAGAAGAATAGAGGAGAAAACAGGTGAAAAGAGGAGAAAACAGGTGAAATGAAGAGAAAGAGGAGAAAGAGGATAAAACAGTAGAAAAGAGGATAAAACAGGAGAAAAGAGGAGAACACAGGAGAAAAGAGGAGAAAACAGAAGAAAAGAGGAAAAA
Source organism: Chiloscyllium punctatum (assembly GCF_047496795.1). Classification (NCBI taxonomy): domain Eukaryota; kingdom Metazoa; phylum Chordata; class Chondrichthyes; order Orectolobiformes; family Hemiscylliidae; genus Chiloscyllium; species Chiloscyllium punctatum. The sequence continues at coordinate 29,951 of NW_027310610.1, forward strand.
GAGGAGAAACGTAGATAAAAAGGAGAAAAGAGTACAAAACAGTAGAAAACAGTAGAAAAGAGTACAAAACAGTAGAAAACAGTAGAAAAGAGGAGAAAACAGGAGAAAACAGTGGAAAACATGAGAAATGAGCAGAAAGAGGAGAAAGAGGAGAAAAGAGAATAAAAAAGGAGAAAAGTTTAGAAAAGAGGAGAAAAGAGGAGAACACAGTTGAAAACAGGAGAAAAGAGGAAAAAGAGGAGAAAAGTGGATAAAAAAGGAGAAAAGAGTACAAAACAGGAGAAAACAGTAGAAAAGAGGAGAAAACAGGAGAAAACAGTGGAAAACATGAGAAAGGAGGAGAAAGAGGAGAAAGACGAGAAAAGAGAATAAAAAAGGAGAAAAGATTAGAAAACAGGAGAAAAGAGGAGAACACAGGCGAAAAGAGGAGAAAACAGGAGAAAAGAGGAGAACACAGGAGAACACGGGAGAAAAGAGGAGAAAACAGAAGAAAAGAGGAAAAAGAGGAGAAACGTAGATAAAAAAGGAGAAAAGAGTACAAAACAGTAGAAAACAGTAGAAAAGAGTACAAAACAGTAGAAAACAGTAGAAAAGAGGAGAAAACAGGAGAAAACAGTGGAAAACATGAGAAATGAGGAGAAAGAGGAGAAAGAGGAGAAAAGAGAATAAAAAAGGAGAAAAGATTAGAAAACAGGAGAAAAGAGGAGAAAAGAGGAGAACAAGGGAGAAAAGAGAAAAAAACAGGAGAAAAGAGAAGAAAAGAGAAGAAAAGAGGAGAAAACAGGTGAAAAGAGGAGAAAACAGGTGAAATGAAGAGAAAGAGGAGAAAGAGGATAAAACAGTAGAAAAGAGGATAAAACAGGAGAAAAGAGGAGAACACAGGAGAAAAGAGGAGAAAACAGAAGAAAAGAGGAAAAAGAGGAGAAACGTAGATAAAAAGGAGAAAAGAGTACAAAACAGTAGAAAACAGTAGAAAAGAGTACAAAACAGTAGAAAACAGTAGAAAAGAGGAGAAAACAGGAGAAAACAGTGGAAAACATGAGAAATGAGCAGAAAGAGGAGAAAGAGGAGAAAAGAGAATAAAAAAGGAGAAAAGATTAGAAAACAGGAGAAAAGAGGAGAACACAGGCGAAAAGAGGAGAAAACAGGAGAAAAGAGGAGAAAACAGGAGAAAACAGTGGAAAACATGAGAAAGGAGGAGAAAGAGGAGAAAGAGGAGAAAAGAGAATAAAAAAGGAGAAAAGATTAGAAAACAGGAGAAAAGAGGAGAAAAGAGGAGAACACAGGAGAAAAGAGGAAAAAAACAGGAGAAAAGAGAAGAAAAGAGAAGAATAGAGGAGAAAACAGGTGAAAAGAGGAGAAAACAGGTGAAATGAAGAGAAAGAGGAGAAAGAGGATAAAACAGTAGAAAAGAGGATAAAACAGGAGAAAAGAGGAGAACACAGGAGAAAAGAGGAGAAAACAGAAGAAAAGAGGAAAAAGAGGAGAAACGTAGATAAAAAGGAGAAAAGAGTACAAAACAGTAGAAAACAGTAGAAAAGAGTACAAAACAGTAGAAAACAGTAGAAAAGAGGAGAAAACAGGAGAAAACAGTGGAAAACATGAGAAATGAGCAGAAAGAGGAGAAAGAGGAGAAAAGAGAATAAAAAAGGAGAAAAGTTTAGAAAAGAGGAGAAAAGAGGAGAACACAGTTGAAAACAGGAGAAAAGAGGAAAAAGAGGAGAAAAGTGGATAAAAAAGGAGAAAAGAGTACAAAACAGGAGAAAACAGTAGAAAAGAGGAGAAAACAGGAGAAAACAGTGGAAAACATGAGAAAGGAGGAGAAAGAGGAGAAAGACGAGAAAAGAGAATAAAAAAGGAGAAAAGATTAGAAAACAGGAGAAAAGAGGAGAACACAGGCGAAAAGAGGAGAAAACAGGAGAAAAGAGGAGAAAACAGGAGAAAAGAGGAGAAAACAGGAGAAAACAGTGGAAAACATGAGAAATGAGGAGAAAGAGGAGAAAGAGGAGAAAAGAGAATAAAAAGGAGAAAAGATTAGAAAACAGGAGAAAAGAGGAGAAAAGAGGAGAACACAGGAGAAAAGAGCAAAAAAACAGGAGAAAAGAGAAGAAAAGAGAAGAAAAGAGGAGAAAACAGGTGAAAAGAGGAGAAAACAGGTGAAATGAAGAGAAAGAGGAGAAAGAGGATAAAACAGTAGAAAAGAGGATAAAACAGGAGAAAAGAGGAGAACACAGGAGAAAATAGGAGAAAACAGAAGAAAAGAGGAAAAGAGGAGAAACGTAGATAAAAAGGAGAAAAGAGTACAAAACAGTAGAAAACAGTAGAAAAGAGTACAAAACAGTAGAAAACAGTAGAAAAGAGGAGAAAACAGGAGAAAACAGTGGAAAACATGAGAAATGAGCAGAAAGAGGAGAAAGAGGAGAAAAGAGAATAAAAAAGGAGAAAAGATTAGAAAACAGGAGAAAACAGTAGAAAAGTGGAGAAAACAGGAGAAAGAGGAGAAAGAGGAGAAAAGAGAATCAAAAAGGAGAAAAGTTTAGAAAAGAGGAGAACACAGTTGAAAAGAGGAGAAAAGAGGAGAAAACAGCAGAAATGAGGAGAAAGAGGAGAAAAGAGAATAAAAAAGGAGAAAAGAGTACAAAACAGTAGAAAACAGTAGAAAAGAGTACAAAACTGTAGAAAAGAGGAGAAAACAGGAGAAAACAGTGGAAAACATGAGAAATGAGGAGAAAGAGGAGAAAGAGGAGAAAAGACAATAAAAAAGGAGAAAAGATTAGAAAACAGGAGAAAACAGTAGAAAAGTGGAGAACACAGGAGAAAGAGGAGAAAGAGGAGAAAAGAGAATCAAAAAGGAGAAAAGTTTAGAAAAGAGGAGAACACAGTTGAAAAGAGGAGAAAAGAGGAGAAAACTTCAGAAATGAGGAGAAAGAGGAGAAAAGAGAATAAAAAAGGAGAAAAGATTAGAAAACAGGAGAAAACAGTAGAAAAGTGGAGAAAACAGGAGAAAGAGGAGAAAGAGGAGAAAAGAGAATCAAAAAGGAGAAAAGTTTAGAAAAGAGGAGAACACAGTTGTAAACAGGAGAAAAGAGGAAAAAGAGGAGAAAAGTGGATAAAAAAGGAGAAAAGAGTACAAAACAGGAGAAAACAGTAGAAAAGAGGAGAAAACAGGAGAAAACAGTGGAAAACATGAGAAAGGAGGAGAAAGAGGAGAAAGACGAGAAAAGAGAATAAAAAAGGAGAAAAGATTAGAAAACAGGAGAAAAGAGGAGAACACAGGCGAAAAGAGGAGAAAACAGGAGAAAAGAGGATAAAACAGGAGAAAAGAGAAGAAAAGAGGAGAAAACAGGTGAAAAGAGGAGAAAACAGGTGAAATGAAGAGAAAGAGGAGAAAGGGGAGAATAGAGAATAAAAAATGAGAAAAGATTTGAAAACAGGAGAAAAGAGGAGAACACAGGAGAACACAGGAGAAAATAGGGAAAAAAAAAGGAGAAAAGAGGAGAAAAGAGAAGAAAAGAGGAGAAAACAGGTGAAAAGAGGAGAAAACAGGTGAAATGAAGAGAAAGAGGGGAAAGAGGATAAAACAGTAGAAAAGAGGATAAAACAGGAGAAAAGAGGAGAACACAGGAGAACACGGGAGAAAAGAGGAGAAAACAGAAGAAAAGAGGAAAAAGAGGAGAAACGTAGATAAAAAAGGAGAAAAGAGTACAAAACAGTAGAAAACAGTAGAAAAGAGTACAAAACAGTAGAAAACAGTAGAAAAGAGGAGAAAACAGGAGAAAACAGTGGAAAACATGAGAAATGAGGAGAAAGAGGAGAAAGAGGAGAAAAGAGAATAAAAAAGGAGAAAAGATTAGAAAACAGGAGAAAAGAGGAGAAAAGAGGAGAACAAGGGAGAAAAGAGAAAAAAACAGGAGAAAAGAGAAGAAAAGAGAAAAAGAGGAGAAAACAGGTGAAAAGAGGAGAAAACAGGTGAAATGAAGAGAAAGAGGAGAAAGAGGATAAAACAGTAGAAAAGAGGATAAAACAGGAGAAAAGAGGAGAACACAGGAGAAAAGAGGAGAAAACAGAAGAAAAGAGGAAAAAGAGGAGAAACGTAGATAAAAAGGAGAAAAGAGTACAAAACAGTAGAAAACAGTAGAAAAGAGTACAAAACAGTAGAAAACAGTAGAAAAGAGGAGAAAACAGGAGAAAACAGTGGAAAACATGAGAAATGAGCAGAAAGAGGAGAAAGAGGAGAAAAGAGAATAAAAAAGGAGAAAAGATTAGAAAACAGGAGAAAACAGTAGAAAAGTGGAGAAAAGAGGAGAAAACAGGAGAAAAGAGGAGAAAACAGGAGAAAACAGTGGAAAACATGAGAAAGGAGGAGAAAGAGGAGAAAGAGGAGAAAAGAGAATAAAAAAGGAGAAAAGATTAGAAAACAGGAGAAAAGAGGAGAAAAGAGGAGAACACAGGAGAAAAGAGCAAAAAAACAGGAGAAAAGAGAAGAAAAGAGAAGAATAGAGGAGAAAACAGGTGAAAAGAGGAGAAAACAGGTGAAATGAAGAGAAAGAGGAGAAAGAGGATAAAACAGTAGAAAAGAGGATAAAACAGGAGAAAAGAGGAGAACACAGGAGAAAAGAGGAGAAAACAGAAGAAAAGAGGAAAAAGAGGAGAAACGTAGATAAAAAGGAGAAAAGAGTACAAAACAGTAGAAAACAGTAGAAAAGAGTACAAAACAGTAGAAAACAGTAGAAAAGAGGAGAAAACAGGAGAAAACAGTGGAAAACATGAGAAATGAGCAGAAAGAGGAGAAAGAGGAGAAAAGAGAATAAAAAAGGAGAAAAGTTTAGAAAAGAGGAGAAAAGAGGAGAACACAGTTGAAAACAGGAGAAAAGAGGAAAAAGAGGAGAAAAGTGGATAAAAAAGGAGAAAAGAGTACAAAACAGGAGAAAACAGTAGAAAAGAGGAGAAAACAGGAGAAAACAGTGGAAAACATGAGAAAGGAGGAGAAAGAGGAGAAAGACGAGAAAAGAGAATAAAAAAGGAGAAAAGATTAGAAAACAGGAGAAAAGAGGAGAACACAGGCGAAAAGAGGAGAAAACAGGAGAAAAGAGGAGAAAACAGGAGAAAACAGTGGAAAACATGAGAAAGGAGGAGAAAGAGGAGAAAGAGGAGAAAAGAGAATAAAAAAGGAGAAAAGATTAGAAAACAGGAGAAAAGAGGAGAACACAGGAGAAAAGAGCAAAAAAACAGGAGAAAAGAGAAGAAAAGAGAAGAAAAGAGGAGAAAACAGGTGAAAAGAGGAGAAAACAGGTGAAATGAAGAGAAAGAGGAGAAAGAGGATAAAACAGTAGAAAAGAGGATAAAACAGGAGAAAAGAGGAGAACACAGGAGAAAATAGGAGAAAACAGAAGAAAAGAGGAAAAGAGGAGAAACGTAGATAAAAAGGAGAAAAGAGTACAAAACAGTAGAAAACAGTAGAAAAGAGTACAAAACAGTAGAAAACAGTAGAAAAGAGGAGAAAACAGGAGAAAACAGTGGAAAACATGAGAAATGAGCAGAAAGAGGAGAAAGAGGAGAAAAGAGAATAAAAAAGGAGAAAAGATTAGAAAACAGGAGAAAACAGTAGAAAAGTGGAGAAAACAGGAGAAAGAGGAGAAAGAGGAGAAAAGAGAATCAAAAAGGAGAAAAGTTTAGAAAAGAGGAGAACACAGTTGAAAAGAGGAGAAAAGAGGAGAAAACAGCAGAAATGAGGAGAAAGAGGAGAAAAGAGAATAAAAAAGGAGAAAAGAGTACCAAACAGTAGAAAACAGTAGAAAAGAGTACAAAACTGTAGAAAAGAGGAGAAAACAGGAGAAAACAGTGGAAAACATGAGAAATGAGGAGAAAGAGGAGAAAGAGGAGAAAAGACAATAAAAAAGGAGAAAAGATTAGAAAACAGGAGAAAACAGTAGAAAAGTGGAGAACACAGGAGAAAGAGGAGAAAGAGGAGAAAAGAGAATCAAAAAGGAGAAAAGTTTAGAAAAGAGGAGAACACAGTTGTAAACAGGAGAAAAGAGGAAAAAGAGGAGAAAAGTGGATAAAAAAGGAGAAAAGAGTACAAAACAGGAGAAAACAGTAGAAAAGAGGAGAAAACAGGAGAAAACAGTGGAAAACATGAGAAAGGAGGAGAAAGAGGAGAAAGACGAGAAAAGAGAATAAAAAAGGAGAAAAGATTAGAAAACAGGAGAAAAGAGGAGAACACAGGCGAAAAGAGGAGAAAACAGGAGAAAAGAGGATAAAACAGGAGAAAAGAGAAGAAAAGAGGAGGAGAAAACAGGTGAAAAGAGGAGAAAACAGGTGAAATGAAGAGAAAGAGGAGAAAGGGGAGAATAGAGAATAAAAAATGAGAAAAGATTTGAAAACAGGAGAAAAGAGGAGAAAAGAGGAGAACACAGGAGAAAATAGGGAAAAAAAGGAGAAAAGAGGAGAAAAGAGAAGAAAAGAGGAGAAAACAGGTGAAAAGAGGAGAAAACAGGTGAAATGAAGAGAAAGAGGGGAAAGAGGATAAAACAGTAGAAAAGAGGATAAAACAGGAGAAAAGAGGAGAACACAGGAGAACACGGGAGAAAAGAGGAGAAAACAGAAGAAAAGAGGAAAAAGAGGAGAAACGTAGATAAAAAAGGAGAAAAGAGTACAAAACAGTAGAAAACAGTAGAAAAGAGTACAAAACAGTAGAAAACAGTAGAAAAGAGGAGAAAACAGGAGAAAACAGTGGAAAACATGAGAAATGAGGAGAAAGAGGAGAAAGAGGAGAAAAGAGAATAAAAAAGGAGAAAAGATTAGAAAACAGGAGAAAAGAGGAGAAAAGAGGAGAACAAGGGAGAAAAGAGAAAAAAACAGGAGAAAAGAGAAGAAAAGAGAAGAAAAGAGGAGAAAACAGGTGAAAAGAGGAGAAAACAGGTGAAATGAAGAGAAAGAGGAGAAAGAGGATAAAACAGTAGAAAAGAGGATAAAACAGGAGAAAAGAGGAGAACACAGGAGAAAAGAGGAGAAAACAGAAGAAAAGAGGAAAAAGAGGAGAAACGTAGATAAAAAGGAGAAAAGAGTACAAAACAGTAGAAAACAGTAGAAAAGAGTACAAAACAGTAGAAAACAGTAGAAAAGAGGAGAAAACAGGAGAAAACAGTGGAAAACATGAGAAATGAGCAGAAAGAGGAGAAAGAGGAGAAAAGAGAATAAAAAAGGAGAAAAGATTAGAAAACAGGAGAAAACAGTAGAAAAGTGGAGAAAAGAGGAGAAAGAGGAGAAAGAGGAGAAAAGAGAATCAAAAAGGAGAAAAGTTTAGAAAAGAGGAGAAAAGAGGAGAACACAGTTGAAAACAGGAGAAAAGAGGAAAAAGAGGAGAAAAGTGGATAAAAAAGGAGAAAAGAGTACAAAACAGGAGAAAACAATAGAAAAGAGGAGAAAACAGGAGAAAACAGTGGAAAACATGAGAAAGGAGGAGAAAGAGGAGAAAGACGAGAAAAGAGAATAAAAAAGGAGAAAAGATTAGAAAACAGGAGAAAAGAGGAGAACACAGGCGAAAAGAGGAGAAAACAGGAGAAAAGAGGAGAAAACAGTAGAAAACAGGAGAAAAGAGGAGAACACAGGAGAAAAGAGGGAAAAAAAGGAGAAAAGAGGAGAAAAGAGAAGAAAAGAGGAGAAAACAGATGAAAAGAGGAGAAAACAGGTGAAATGAAGAGAAAGAGGGGAAAGAGGATAAAACAGTAGAAAAGAGGATAAAACAGGAGAAAAGAGGAGAACACAAGAGAACACAGGAGAAAAGAGTAGAAAACAGAAGAAAAGAGGAAAAAGAGGAGAAACGTAGATAAAAAAGGAGAAAAGAGTACAAAACAGCAGAAAACAGGAGAAAAGAGTACAAAACAGTAGAAAACAGTAGAAAAGAGGAGAAAACAGGAGAAAACAATGGAAAACATGAGAAATGAGCAGAAAGAGGAGAAAGAGGAGAAAAGAGAATAAAAAAGGAGAAAAGATTAGAAAACAGGAGAAAACAGTAGAAATGTGGAGAAAACAGGAGAAAGAGGAGAAAGAGGAGAAAAGAGAATCAAAAAGGAGAAAAGTTTAGAAAAAAGGCGAAAAGAGGAGAACACAGTTGAAAACAGGAGAAAAGAGGAGAACACAGGAGAAAACAGAAGAAAAGAGGAAAAAGAGGAGAAAACAGTGGAAAACATGAGAAATGAGGAGAAAGAGGAGAAAGAGGAGAAAAGAGAATAAAAAAGGAGAAAAGATTAGAAAACAGGAGAAAACAGTAGAAATGTGGAGAAAACAGGAGAAAGAGGAGAAAAGAGAATCAAAAAGGAGAAAAGTTTAGAAAAAAGGCGAAAAGAGGAGAACACAGTTGAAAACAGGAGAAAAGAGGAGAACACAGGAGAAAACAGAAGAAAAGAGGAAAAAGAGGAGAAAACAGTGGAAAACATGAGAAATGAGGAGAAAGAGGAGAAAGAGGAGAAAAGAGAATAAAAAAGGAGAAAAGATTAGAAAACAGGAGAAAAGAGGAGAACACAGGAGAACACAGGAGAAAAGAGGAAAAAAACAGGAGAAAAGAGAAGAAAAGAGAAGAAAAGAGGAGAAAACAGGTGAAAAGAGGAGAAAACAGGTGAAATGAAGAGAAAGAGGAGAAAGAGGATGAAACAGTAGAAAAGAGGATAAAACAGGAGAAAAGAGGAGAACACAGGAGAAAATAGGAGAAAACAGAAGAAAAGAGGAAAAGAGGAGAAACGTAGATAAAAAGGAGAAAAGAGTACAAAACAGTAGAAAACAGTAGAAAAGAGTACAAAACAGTAGAAAACAGTAGAAAAGAGGAGAAAACAGGAGAAAACAAAACATGAGAAATGAGCAGAAAGAGGAGAAAAGAGAATTAGAAAGGAGAAAAGATTAGAAAACAGGAGAAAACAGTAGAAAAGTGGAGAAAAGAGGAGAAAGAGGAGAAAGAGGAGAAAAGAGAATCAAAAAGGAGAAAAGTTTAGAAAAGAGGAGAAAAGAGGAGAACACAGTTGAAAACAGGAGAAAAGAGGAAAAAGAGGAGAAAAGTGGATAAAAAAGGAGAAAAGAGTACAAAACAGGAGAAAAACAATAGAAAAGAGGAGAAAACAGGAGAAAACAGTGGAAAACATGAGAAAGGAGGAGAAAGAGGAGAAAGACGAGAAAGAGAATAAAAAAAGGAGAAAAGATTAGAAAACAGGAGAAAAGAGGAGAACACAGGCGAAAAGAGGAGAAAACAGGAGAAAAGAGGAGAAAACAGTAGAAAACAGGAGAAAAGAGGAGAACACAGGAGAAAAGAGGGAAAAAAGGAGAAAAGAGGAGAAAAGAGAAGAAAAGAGGAGAAAACAGATGAAAAGAGAGAAAACAGGTGAAATGAAGAGAAAGAGGGGAAAGAGGATAAAACAGTAGAAAAGAGGATAAAACAGGAGAAAAGAGGAGAACACAAGAGAACACAGGAGAAAAGAGTAGAAAACAGAAGAAAAGAGGAAAAAGAGGAGAAACGTAGATAAAAAAGGAGAAAAGAGTACAAAACAGCAGAAAACAGGAGAAAAGAGTACAAAAAACAGTAGAAAACAGTAGAAAAGAGGAGGAGAAAACAGGAGAAAACAGTGGAAAACATGAGAAATGAGGAGAAAGAGGAGAAAGAGGAGAAAAGAGAATAAAAAAGGAGAAAAGATTAGAAAACAGGAGAAAACAGTAGAAATGTGGACAAAACATGAGAAAGAGGAGAAAGAGGAGAAAAGAGAATCAAAAAGGAGAAAAGTTTAGAAAAAAGGCGAAAAGAGGAGAACACAGTTGAAAACAGGAGAAAAGAGGAGAACACAGGAGAAAACAGAAGAAAAGAGGAAAAAGAGGAGAAAACAGTGGAAAACATGAGAAATGAGGAGAAAGAGGAGAAAGAGGAGAAAAGAGAATAAAAAAGGAGAAAAGAGGAAAAAAACAGGAGAAAAGAGGAGAAAAGAGGAGAACACAGGAGAAAAGAGGAAAAAAACAGGAGAAAAGAGAAGAAAAGAGAAGAAAAGAGGAGAAAACAGGTGAAAAGAGGAGAAAACAGGTGAAATGAAGAGAAAGAGGAGAAAGAGGATCAAACAGTAGAAAAGAGGATAAAACAGGAGAAAAGAGGAGAACACAGGAGAAAATAGGAGAAAACAGAAGAAAAGAGGAAAAGAGGAGAAACGTAGATAAAAAGGAGAAAAGAGTACAAAACAGTAGAAAACAGTAGAAAAGAGTACAAAACAGTAGAAAACAGTAGAAAAGAGGAGAAAACAGGAGAAAACAGTGGAAAACATGAGAAATGAGCAGAAAGAGGAGAAAGAGGAGAAAAGAGAATAAAAAAGGAGAAAAGATTAGAAAACAGGAGAAAGCAGTAGAAAAGTGGAGAAAACAGGAGAAAGAGGAGAAAGAGGAGAAAAGAGAATAAAAAGGAGAAAAGTTTAGAAAAGAGGAGAACACAGTTGAAAAGAGGAGAAAATAGGAGAAAACAGCAGAAATGAGGAGAAAGAGGAGAAAAGAGAATAAAAAAGGAGAAAAGAGTACCAAACAGTAGAAAACAGTAGAAAAGAGTACAAAACTGTAGAAAAGAGGAGAAAACAGGAGAAAACAGTGGAAAACATGAGAAATGAGGAGAAAGAGGAGAAAGAGGAGAAAAGACAATAAAAAAGGAGAAAAGATTAGAAAACAGGAGAAAACAGTAGAAAAGTGGAGAACACAGGAGAAAGAGGAGAAAGAGGAGAAAAGAGAATCAAAAAGGAGAAAAGTTTAGAAAAGAGGAGAACACAGTTGTAAACAGGAGAAAAGAGGAAAAAGAGGAGAAAAGTGGATAAAAAAGGAGAAAAGAGTACAAAACAGGAGAAAACAGTAGAAAAGAGGAGAAAACAGGAGAAAACAGTGGAAAACATGAGAAAGGAGGAGAAAGAGGAGAAAGACGAGAAAAGAGAATAAAAAAGGAGAAAAGATTAGAAAACAGGAGAAAAGAGGAGAACACAGGCGAAAAGAGGAGAAAACAGGAGAAAAGAGGATAAAACAGGAGAAAAGAGAAGAAAAGAGGAGAAAACAGGTGAAAAGAGGAGAAAACAGGTGAAATGAAGAGAAAGAGGAGAAAGGGGAGAATAGAGAATAAAAAATGAGAAAAGATTTGAAAACAGGAGAAAAGAGGAGAAAAGAGGAGAACACAGGAGAAAATAGGGAAAAAAAAGGAGAAAAGAGGAGAAAAGAGAAGAAAAGAGGAGAAAACAGGTGAAAAGAGGAGAAAACAGGTGAAATGAAGAGAAAGAGGGGAAAGAGGATAAAACAGTAGAAAAGAGGATAAAACAGGAGAAAAGAGGAGAACACAGGAGAACACGGGAGAAAAGAGGAGAAAACAGAAGAAAAGAGGAAAAAGAGGAGAAACGTAGATAAAAAAGGAGAAAAGAGTACAAAACAGTAGAAAACAGTAGAAAAGAGTACAAAACTGTAGAAAACAGTAGAAAAGAGGAGAAAACAGGAGAAAACAGTGGAAAACATGAGAAATGAGGAGAAAGAGGAGAAAGAGGAGAAAAGAGAATAAAAAAGGAGAAAAGATTAGAAAACAGGAGAAAAGAGGAGAACAAGGGAGAAAAGAGAAAAAAACAGGAGAAAAGAGAAGAAAAGAGAAGAAAAGAGGAGAAAACAGGTGAAAAGAGGAGAAAACAGGTGAAATGAAGAGAAAGAGGAGAAAGAGGATAAAACAGTAGAAAAGAGGATAAAACAGGAGAAAAGAGGAGAACACAGGAGAAAAGAGGAGAAAACAGAAGAAAAGAGGAAAAAGAGGAGAAACGTAGATAAAAAGGAGAAAAGAGTACAAAACAGTAGAAAACAGTAGAAAAGAGTACAAAACAGTAGAAAACAGTAGAAAAGAGGAGAAAACAGGAGAAAACAGTGGAAAACATGAGAAATGAGCAGAAAGAGGAGAAAGAGGAGAAAAGAGAATAAAAAAGGAGAAAAGATTAGAAAACAGGAGAAAACAGTAGAAAAGTGGAGAAAAGAGGAGAAAGAGGAGAAAGAGGAGAAAAGAGAATCAAAAAGGAGAAAAGTTTAGAAAAGAGGAGAAAAGAGGAGAACACAGTTGAAAACAGGAGAAAAGAGGAAAAAGAGGAGAAAAGTGGATAAAAAAGGAGAAAAGAGTACAAAACAGGAGAAAACAATAGAAAAGAGGAGAAAACAGGAGAAAACAGTGGAAAACATGAGAAAGGAGGAGAAAGAGGAGAAAGACGAGAAAAGAGAATAAAAAAGGAGAAAAGATTAGAAAACAGGAGAAAAGAGGAGAACACAGGCGAAAAGAGGAGAAAACAGGAGAAAAGAGGAGAAAACAGTAGAAAACAGGAGAAAAGAGGAGAACACAGGAGAAAAGAGGGAAAAAAAGGAGAAAAGAGGAGAAAAGAGAAGAAAAGAGGAGAAAACAGATGAAAAGAGGAGAAAACAGGTGAAATGAAGAGAAAGAGGGGAAAGAGGATAAAACAGTAGAAAAGAGGATAAAACAGGAGAAAAGAGGAGAACACAAGAGAACACAGGAGAAAAGAGTAGAAAACAGAAGAAAAGAGGAAAAAGAGGAGAAACGTAGATAAAAAAGGAGAAAAGAGTACAAAACAGCAGAAAACAGGAGAAAAGAGTACAAAACAGTAGAAAACAGTAGAAAAGAGGAGAAAACAGGAGAAAACAATGGAAAACATGAGAAATGAGCAGAAAGAGGAGAAAGAGGAGAAAAGAGAATAAAAAAGGAGAAAAGATTAGAAAACAGGAGAAAACAGTAGAAATGTGGAGAAAACAGGAGAAAGAGGAGAAAGAGGAGAAAAGAGAATCAAAAAGGAGAAAAGTTTAGAAAAAAGGCGAAAAGAGGAGAACACAGTTGAAAACAGGAGAAAAGAGGAGAACACAGGAGAAAACAGAAGAAAAGAGGAAAAAGAGGAGAAAACAGTGGAAAACATGAGAAATGAGGAGAAAGAGGAGAAAGAGGAGAAAAGAGAATAAAAAAGGAGAAAAGATTAGAAAACAGGAGAAAACAGTAGAAATGTGGAGAAAACAGGAGAAAGAGGAGAAAAGAGAATCAAAAAGGAGAAAAGTTTAGAAAAAAGGCGAAAAGAGGAGAACACAGTTGAAAACAGGAGAAAAGAGGAGAACACAGGAGAAAACAGAAGAAAAGAGGAAAAAGAGGAGAAAACAGTGGAAAACATGAGAAATGAGGAGAAAGAGGAGAAAGAGGAGAAAAGAGAATAAAAAAGGAGAAAAGATTAGAAAACAGGAGAAAAGAGGAGAAAAGAGGAGAACACAGGAGAAAAGAGGAAAAAAACAGGAGAAAAGAGAAGAAAAGAGAAGAAAAGAGGAGAAAACAGGTGAAAAGAGGAGAAAACAGGTGAAATGAAGAGAAAGAGGAGAAAGAGGATGAAACAGTAGAAAAGAGGATAAAACAGGAGAAAAGAGGAGAACACAGGAGAAAATAGGAGAAAACAGAAGAAAAGAGGAAAAGAGGAGAAACGTAGATAAAAAGGAGAAAAGAGTACAAAACAGTAGAAAACAGTAGAAAAGAGTACAAAACAGTAGAAAACAGTAGAAAAGAGGAGAAAACAGGAGAAAACAGTGGAAAACATGAGAAATGAGCAGAAAGAGGAGAAAAGAGAATAAAAAAGGAGAAAAGATTAGAAAACAGGAGAAAACAGTAGAAAAGTGGAGAAAAGAGGAGAAAGAGGAGAAAGAGGAGAAAAGAGAATCAAAAAGGAGAAAAGTTTAGAAAAGAGGAGAAAAGAGGAGAACACAGTTGAAAACAGGAGAAAAGAGGAAAAAGAGGAGAAAAGTGGATAAAAAAGGAGAAAAGAGTACAAAACAGGAGAAAACAATAGAAAAGAGGAGAAAACAGGAGAAAACAGTGGAAAACATGAGAAAGGAGGAGAAAGAGGAGAAAGACGAGAAAAGAGAATAAAAAAGGAGAAAAGATTAGAAAACAGGAGAAAAGAGGAGAACACAGGCGAAAAGAGGAGAAAACAGGAGAAAAGAGGAGAAAACAGTAGAAAACAGGAGAAAAGAGGAGAACACAGGAGAAAAGAGGGAAAAAAGGAGAAAAGAGGAGAAAAGAGAAGAAAAGAGGAGAAAACAGATGAAAAGAGGAGAAAACAGGTGAAATGAAGAGAAAGAGGGGAAAGAGGATAAAACAGTAGAAAAGAGGATAAAACAGGAGAAAAGAGGAGAACACAAGAGAACACAGGAGAAAAGAGTAGAAAACAGAAGAAAAGAGGAAAAAGAGGAGAAACGTAGATAAAAAAGGAGAAAAGAGTACAAAACAGCAGAAAACAGGAGAAAAGAGTACAAAACAGTAGAAAACAGTAGAAAAGAGGAGAAAACAGGAGAAAACAGTGGAAAACATGAGAAATGAGCAGAAAGAGGAGAAAGAGGAGAAAAGAGAACAAAAAAGGAGAAAAGATTAGAAAACAGGAGAAAACAGTAGAAATGTGGACAAAACATGAGAAAGAGGAGAAAGAGGAGAAAAGAGAATCAAAAAGGAGAAAAGTTTAGAAAAAAGGCGAAAAGAGGAGAACACAGTTGAAAACAGGAGAAAAGAGGAGAACACAGGAGAAAACAGAAGAAAAGAGGAAAAAGAGGAGAAAACAGTGGAAAACATGAGAAATGAGGAGAAAGAGGAGAAAGAGGAGAAAAGAGAATAAAAAAGGAGAAAAGAGGAAAAAAACAGGAGAAAAGAGGAGAAAAGAGGAGAACACAGGAGAAAAGAGGAAAAAAACAGGAGAAAAGAGGACAAAACAGGTGAAATGAAGAGAAAGAGGAGAAAGAGGAGAAAACAGGTGAAAAGAGGAGAAAACAGGTGAAATGAAGAGAAAGAGGAGAAAGAGGATCAAACAGTAGAAAAGAGGATAAAACAGGAGAAAAGAGGAGAACACAGGAGAAAATAGGAGAAAACAGAAGAAAAGAGGAAAAGAGGAGAAACGTAGATAAAAAGGAGAAAAGAGTACAAAACAGTAGAAAACAGTAGAAAAGAGTACAAAACAGTAGAAAACAGTAGAAAAGAGGAGAAAACAGGAGAAAACAGTGGAAAACATGAGAAATGAGCAGAAAGAGGAGAAAGAGGAGAAAAGAGAATAAAAAAGGAGAAAAGATTAGAAAACAGGAGAAAACAGTAGAAAAGTGGAGAAAACAGGAGAAAGAGGAGAAAGAGGAGAAAAGAGAATCAAAAAGGAGAAAAGTTTAGAAAAGAGGAGAACACAGTTGAAAAGAGGAGAAAAGAGGAGAAAACAGCAGAAATGAGGAGAAAGAGGAGAAAAGAGAATAAAAAAGGAGAAAAGAGTACAAAACAGTAGAAAACAGTAGAAAAGAGTACAAAACTGTAGAAAAGAGGAGAAAACAGTGGAAAACATGAGAAATGAGGAGAAAGAGGAGAAAGAGGAGAAAAGACAATAAAAAAGGAGAAAAGATTAGAAAACAGGAGAAAACAGTAGAAAAGTGGAGAACACAGGAGAAAGAGGAGAAAGAGGAGAAAAGAGAATCAAAAAGGAGAAAAGTTTAGAAAAGAGGAGAACACAGTTGAAAAGAGGAGAAAAGAGGAGAAAACTGCAGAAATGAGGAGAAAGAGGAGAAAAGAGAATAAAAAAGGAGAAAAGATTAGAAAACAGGAGAAAACAGTAGAAAAGTGGAGAAAACTGGAGAAATAGGAGAAAGAGGAGAAAAGAGAATCAAAAAGGAGAAAAGTTTAGAAAAGAGGAGAAAAGAGGAGAACACAGTTGTAAACAGGAGAAAAGAGGAAAAAGAGGAGAAAAGTGGATAAAAAAGGAGAAAAGAGTACAAAACAGGAGAAAACAGTAGAAAAGAGGAGAAAAGAGGAGAAAACAGTGGAAAACATGAGAAAGGAGGAGAAAGAGGAGAAAGACGAGAAAAGAGAATAAAAAAGGAGAAAAGATTAGAAAACAGGAGAAAAGAGGAGAACACAGGCGAAAAGAGGAGAAAACAGGAGAAAAGAGGATAAAACAGGAGAAAAGAGAAGAAAAGAGGAGAAAACAGGTGAAAAGAGGAGAAAACAGGTGAAATGAAGAGAAAGAGGAGAAAGGGGAGAATAGAGAATAAAAAATGAGAAAAGATTTGAAAACAGGAGAAAAGAGGAGAAAAGAGGAGAACACAGGAGAAAATAGGGAAAAAAAAGGAGAAAAGAGGAGAAAAGAGAAGAAAAGAGGAGAAAACAGGTGAAAAGAGGAGAAAACAGGTGAAATGAAGAGAAAGAGGGGAAAGAGGATAAAACAGTAGAAAAGAGGATAAAACAGGAGAAAAGAGGAGAACACAGGAGAACACGGGAGAAAAGAGGAGAAAACAGAAGAAAAGAGGAAAAAGAGGAGAAACGTAGATAAAAAAGGAGAAAAGAGTACAAAACAGTAGAAAACAGTAGAAAAGAGTACAAAACTGTAGAAAACAGTAGAAAAGAGGAGAAAACAGTGGAAAACAGGTGAAATGAAGAGAAAGAGGAGAAAGAGGAGAAAAGAAAATAAAAAAGGAGAAAAGATTAGAAAACAGGAGAAAAGAGGAGAACAAGGGAGAAAAGAGAAAAAAACAGGAGAAAAGAGAAGAAAAGAGAAGAAAAGAGGAGAAAACAGGTGAAACGAGGAGAAAACACGTGAAATGAAGAGAAAGAGGAGAAAGAGGATAAAACAGTAGAAAAGAGGATAAAACAGGAGAAAAGAGGAGAACACAGGAGAAAAGAGGAGAAAACAGAAGAAAAGAGGAAAAAGAGGAGAAACGTAGATAAAAAGGAGAAAAGAGTACAAAACAGTAGAAAACAGTAGAAAAGAGTACAAAACAGTAGAAAACAGTAGAAAAGAGGAGAAAACAGGAGAAAACAGTGGAAAACATGAGAAATGAGCAGAAAGAGGAGAAAGAGGAGAAAAGAGAATAAAAAAGGAGAAAAGATTAGAAAACAGGAGAAAACAGTAGAAAAGTGGAGAAAACAGGAGAAAGAGGAGAAAGAGGAGAAAAGAGAATCAAAAAGGAGAAAAGTTTAGAAAAGAGGAGAAAAGAGGAGAACACAGTTGTAAACAGGAGAAAAGAGGAAAAAGAGGAGAAAAGTGGATAAAAAAGGAGAAAGGAGTACAAAACAGGAGAAAACAGTAGAAAAGAGGAGAAAACAGGAGAAAACAGTGGAAAACATGAGAAAGGAGGAGAAAGAGGAGAAAGACGAGAAAAGAGAATAAAAAAGGAGAAAAGAGGATAAAACAGGAGAAAAGAGAAGAAAAGAAGAGAAAACAGGTGAAAAGAGGAGAAAACAGGTGAAATGAAGAGAAAGAGGAGAATGGGGAGAATAGAGAATAAAAAATGAGAAAAGATTTGAAAACAGGAGAAAAGAGGAGAAAAGAGGAGAACACAGGAGAAAATAGGGAAAAAAAAGGAGAAAAGAGGAGAAAAGAGAAGAAAAGATTAGAAAACAGGAGAAAAGAGTGGAAAAGAGGATAAACGAGGAGAAAAGAACAGAAAGGTAGAGAAACCCAGGAGACGAGAGGAGGAAAGAGGAGAAAGAGGATAAAACAGTAGAAAAGAGGATAAAAAAGGAGAAAAGAGAAGAAAAGAGGAGAAAAGAGGAGAAAACAGGTGAAAAGAGGAGAAAACAGGTGAAATGAAGAGAAAGAGGAGAAAGAGGATAAAACAGTAGAAAAGAGGATAAAACAGGAGGAAAGAGGAGAACACAGGAGAACACAGGAGAAAAGAGGAGAAAACAGAAGAAAAGAGGAAAAAGAGGAGAAACGTAGATAAAAAAGGAGAAAACAGTACAAAACAGTAGAAAACAGTAGAAAAGAGGAGAAAACAGGAGAAAACAGTGGAAAACATGAGAAATGAGGAGAAAGAGGAGAATAGAGAATAAAAAAGGAGAAAAGATGAGAAAACAGGAGAAAACAGTAGAAAAGTGGAGAAAACATGAGAAAGAGGAGAAAGAGGAGAAAAGAGAATCAAAAAGGAGAAAAGTTTAGAAAAGAGGAGAAAAGAGGAGAACACAGGAGAAAACAGAAGAAAAGAGGAAAAAGAGGAGAAAAGTAGATAAAAAAGGAGAAAAGATTAGTAAACAGGAGAAAACAGTAGAAAAGTGGAGAAAACTGGAGAAAGAGGAGAAAGAGGAGAAAAGAGAATAAAAAATGAGAAAAGATTTGAAAACAGGAGAAAAGAGGAGAACACAGGAGAACACAGGAGAAAAGAGGGAAAAAACAGGAGAAAAGAGGAGAACACAGGAGAAAATAGGAGAAAACAGAAGAAAAGAGGAAAAGAGGAGAAACGTAGATAAAAAGGAGAAAAGAGTACAAAACAGTAGTAAACAGTAGAAAAGAGTACAAAACAGTAGAAAACAGTAGAAAAGAGGAGAAAACAGGAGAAAACAGTGGAAAACATGAGAAATGAGCAGAAAGAGGAGAAAGAGGAGAAAAGAGAATAAAAAAGGAGAAAAGATTAGAAAACAGGAGATAAACAGTAGAAAAGTGGAGAAAACAGGAGAAAAGAGGAAAAAGAGGAGAAAACAGCAGAAATGAGGAGAAAGAGGAGAAAACAGAATAAATAAGGAGAAAAGATTAGAAAACAGGAGAAAAGAGTGGAAAAGAGGATAAACGAGGAGAAAAGAACAGAAAGGTAGAGAAACTCAGGAGACGAGAGGAGGAAAGAGGAGAAAGAGGATAAAACAGTAGAAAAGAGGATAAAAAAGGAGAAAAGAGAAGAAAAGAGGAGAAAAGAGGAGAAAACAGGTGAAATGAAGAGAAAGAGGAGAAAGAGGATAAAACAGTAGAAAAGAGGATAAAACAGGAGAAAAGAGGAGAACACAGGAGAAAAGAGGAGAAAACAGAAGAAAAGAGGAAAAAGAGGAGAAACGTAGATAAAAAGGAGAAAAGAGTACAAAACAGTAGAAAACAGTAGAAAAGAGTACAAAACAGTAGAAAACAGTAGAAAAGAGGAGAAAACAGGAGAAAACAGTGGAAAACATGAGAAATGAGCAGAAAGAGGAGAAAGAGGAGAAAAGAGAATAAAAAAGGAGAAAAGATTAGAAAACAGGAGAAAACAGTAGAAAAGTGGAGAAAACAGGAGAAAGAGGAGAAAGAGGAGAAAAGAGAATCAAAAAGGAGAAAAGTTTAGAAAAGAGGAGAAAAGAGGAGAACACAGTTGTAAACAGGAGAAAAGAGGAAAAAGAGGAGAAAAGTGGATAAAAAAGGAGAAAGGAGTACAAAACAGGAGAAAACAGTAGAAAAGAGGAGAAAACAGGAGAAAACAGTGGGAAAACATGAGAAAGGAGGAGAAAGAGGAGAAAGACGAGAAAAGAGAATAAAAAAGGAGAAAAGAGGATAAAACAGGAGAAAAGAGAAGAAAAGAAGAGAAAACAGGTGAAAAGAGGAGAAAACAGGTGAAATGAAGAGAAAGAGGAGAATGGGGAGAATAGAGAATAAAAAATGAGAAAAGATTTGAAAACAGGAGAAAAGAGGAGAAAAGAGGAGAACACAGGAGAAAATAGGGAAAAAAAAGGAGAAAAGAGGAGAAAAGAGAAGAAAAGATTAGAAAACAGGAGAAAAGAGTGGAAAAGAGGATAAACGAGGAGAAAAGAACAGAAAGGTAGAGAAACCCAGGAGACGAGAGGAGGAAAGAGGAGAAAGAGGATAAAACAGTAGAAAAGAGGATAAAAAAGGAGAAAAGAGAAGAAAAGAGGAGAAAAGAGGAGAAAACAGGTGAAAAGAGGAGAAAACAGGTGAAATGAAGAGAAAGAGGAGAAAGAGGATAAAACAGTAGAAAAGAGGATAAAACAGGAGGAAAGAGGAGAACACAGGAGAACACAGGAGAAAAGAGGAGAAAACAGAAGAAAAGAGGAAAAAGAGGAGAAACGTAGATAAAAAAGGAGAAAACAGTACAAAACAGTAGAAAACAGTAGAAAAGAGGAGAAAACAGGAGAAAACAGTGGAAAACATGAGAAATGAGGAGAAAGAGGAGAATAGAGAATAAAAAAGGAGAAAAGATGAGAAAACAGGAGAAAACAGTAGAAAAGTGGAGAAAACATGAGAAAGAGGAGAAAGAGGAGAAAAGAGAATCAAAAAGGAGAAAAGTTTAGAAAAGAGGAGAAAAGAGGAGAACACAGGAGAAAACAGAAGAAAAGAGGAAAAAGAGGAGAAAAGTAGATAAAAAAGGAGAAAAGATTAGTAAACAGGAGAAAACAGTAGAAAAGTGGAGAAAACTGGAGAAAGAGGAGAAAGAGGAGAAAAGAGAATAAAAAATGAGAAAAGATTTGAAAACAGGAGAAAAGAGGAGAACACAGGAGAACACAGGAGAAAAGAGGGAAAAAACAGGAGAAAAGAGGAGAACACAGGAGAAAATAGGAGAAAACAGAAGAAAAGAGGAAAAGAGGAGAAACGTAGATAAAAAGGAGAAAAGAGTACAAAACAGTAGTAAACAGTAGAAAAGAGTACAAAACAGTAGAAAACAGTAGAAAAGAGGAGAAAACAGGAGAAAACAGTGGAAAACATGAGAAATGAGCAGAAAGAGGAGAAAGAGGAGAAAAGAGAATAAAAAAGGAGAAAAGATTAGAAAACAGGAGAAAACAGTAGAAAAGTGGAGAAAACAGGAGAAAAGAGGAAAAAGAGGAGAAAACAGCAGAAATGAGGAGAAAGAGGAGAAAACAGAATAAATAAGGAGAAAAGATTAGAAAACAGGAGAAAAGAGTGGAAAAGAGGATAAACGAGGAGAAAAGAACAGAAAGGTAGAGAAACTCAGGAGACGAGAGGAGGAAAGAGGAGAAAGAGGATAAAACAGTAGAAAAGAGGATAAAAAAGGAGAAAAGAGAAGAAAAGAGGAGAAAAGAGGAGAAAACAGGTGAAAAGAGGAGAAAACAGGTGAAATGAAGAGAAAGAGGAGAAAGAGGATAAAACAGTAGAAAAGAGGATAAAACAGGAGGAAAGAGGAGAACACAGGAGAACACAGGAGAAAAGAGGAGAAAACAGAAGAAAAGAGGAAAAAGAGGAGAAACGTAGATAAAAAAGGAGAAAAGAGTACAAAACAGTAGAAAACAGTAGAAAAGAGTACAAAACTGTAGAAAACAGTAGAAAAGAGGAGAAAACAGTGGAAAACAGGTGAAATGAAGAGAAAGAGGAGAAAGAGGAGAAAAGAGAATAAAAAAGGAGAAAAGATTAGAAAACAGGAGAAAAGAGGAGAACACAGGTGAAAAGAGGACAAAACAGGTGAAATGAAGAGAAAGAGGAGAAAGAGGAGAAAACAGGTGAAAAGAGGAGAAAACAGGTGAAATGAAGAGAAAGAGGAGAAAGAGGATCAAACAGTAGAAAAGAGGATAAAACAGGAGAAAAGAGGAGAACACAGGAGAAAATAGGAGAAAACAGAAGAAAAGAGGAAAAGAGGAGAAACGTAGATAAAAAGGAGAAAAGAGTACAAAACAGTAGAAAACAGTAGAAAAGAGTACAAAACAGTAGAAAACAGTAGAAAAGAGGAGAAAACAGGAGAAAACAGTGGAAAACATGAGAAATGAGCAGAAAGAGGAGAAAGAGGAGAAAAGAGAATAAAAAAGGAGAAAAGATTAGAAAACAGGAGAAAACAGTAGAAAAGTGGAGAAAACAGGAGAAAGAGGAGAAAGAGGAGAAAAGAGAATCAAAAAGGAGAAAAGTTTAGAAAAGAGGAGAACACAGTTGAAAAGAGGAGAAAAGAGGAGAAAACAGCAGAAATGAGGAGAAAGAGGAGAAAAGAGAATAAAAAAGGAGAAAAGAGTACAAAACAGTAGAAAACAGTAGAAAAGAGTACAAAACTGTAGAAAAGAGGAGAAAACAGTGGAAAACATGAGAAATGAGGAGAAAGAGGAGAAAGAGGAGAAAAGACAATAAAAAAGGAGAAAAGATTAGAAAACAGGAGAAAACAGTAGAAAAGTGGAGAACACAGGAGAAAGAGGAGAAAGAGGAGAAAAGAGAATCAAAAAGGAGAAAAGTTTAGAAAAGAGGAGAACACAGTTGAAAAGAGGAGAAAAGAGGAGAAAACTGCAGAAATGAGGAGAAAGAGGAGAAAAGAGAATAAAAAAGGAGAAAAGATTAGAAAACAGGAGAAAACAGTAGAAAAGTGGAGAAAACTGGAGAAATAGGAGAAAGAGGAGAAAAGAGAATCAAAAAGGAGAAAAGTTTAGAAAAGAGGAGAAAAGAGGAGAACACAGTTGTAAACAGGAGAAAAGAGGAAAAAGAGGAGAAAAGTGGATAAAAAAGGAGAAAAGAGTACAAAACAGGAGAAAACAGTAGAAAAGAGGAGAAAAGAGGAGAAAACAGTGGAAAACATGAGAAAGGAGGAGAAAGAGGAGAAAGACGAGAAAAGAGAATAAAAAAGGAGAAAAGATTAGAAAACAGGAGAAAAGAGGAGAACACAGGCGAAAAGAGGAGAAAACAGGAGAAAAGAGGATAAAACAGGAGAAAAGAGAAGAAAAGAGGAGAAAACAGGTGAAAAGAGGAGAAAACAGGTGAAATGAAGAGAAAGAGGAGAAAGGGGAGAATAGAGAATAAAAAATGAGAAAAGATTTGAAAACAGGAGAAAAGAGGAGAAAAGAGGAGAACACAGGAGAAAATAGGGAAAAAAAAGGAGAAAAGAGGAGAAAAGAGAAGAAAAGAGGAGAAAACAGGTGAAAAGAGGAGAAAACAGGTGAAATGAAGAGAAAGAGGGGAAAGAGGATAAAACAGTAGAAAAGAGGATAAAACAGGAGAAAAGAGGAGAACACAGGAGAACACGGGAGAAAAGAGGAGAAAACAGAAGAAAAGAGGAAAAAGAGGAGAAACGTAGATAAAAAAGGAGAAAAGAGTACAAAACAGTAGAAAACAGTAGAAAAGAGTACAAAACTGTAGAAAACAGTAGAAAAGAGGAGAAAACAGTGGAAAACAGGTGAAATGAAGAGAAAGAGGAGAAAGAGGAGAAAAGAAAATAAAAAAGGAGAAAAGATTAGAAAACAGGAGAAAAGAGGAGAACAAGGGAGAAAAGAGAAAAAAACAGGAGAAAAGAGAAGAAAAGAGAAGAAAAGAGGAGAAAACAGGTGAAACGAGGAGAAAACACGTGAAATGAAGAGAAAGAGGAGAAAGAGGATAAAACAGTAGAAAAGAGGATAAAACAGGAGAAAAGAGGAGAACACAGGAGAAAAGAGGAGAAAACAGAAGAAAAGAGGAAAAAGAGGAGAAACGTAGATAAAAAGGAGAAAAGAGTACAAAACAGTAGAAAACAGTAGAAAAGAGTACAAAACAGTAGAAAACAGTAGAAAAGAGGAGAAAACAGGAGAAAACAGTGGAAAACATGAGAAATGAGCAGAAAGAGGAGAAAGAGGAGAAAAGAGAATAAAAAAGGAGAAAAGATTAGAAAACAGGAGAAAACAGTAGAAAAGTGGAGAAAAGAGGAGAAAGAGGAGAAAGAGGAGAAAAGAGAATCAAAAAGGAGAAAAGTTTAGAAAAGAGGAGAACACAGTTGAAAACAGGAGAAAAGAGGAAAAAGAGGAGAAAAGTGGATAAAAAAGGAGAAAAGAGTACAAAACAGGAGAAAACAGTAGAAAAGAGGAGAAAACAGGAGAAAACAGTGGAAAACATGAGAAAGGAGGAGAAAGAGGAGAAAGACGAGAAAAGAGAATAAAAAAGGAGAAAAGATTAGAAAACAGGAGAAAAGAGGAGAACACAGGCGAAAAGAGGAGAAAACAGGAGAAAAGAGGAGAAAACAGGAGAAAACAGTGGAAAACATGAGAAAGGAGGAGAAAGAGGAGAAAGAGGAGAAAAGAGAATAAAAAAGGAGAAAAGATTAGAAAACAGGAGAAAAGAGGAGAAAAGAGGAGAACACAGGAGAAAAGAGCAAAAAAACAGGAGAAAAGAGAAGAAAAGAGAAGAAAAGAGGAGAAAACAGGTGAAAAGAGGAGAAAACAGGTGAAATGAAGAGAAAGAGGAGAAAGAGGATCAAACAGTAGAAAAGAGGATAAAACAGGAGAAAAGAGGAGAACACAGGAGAAAATAGGAGAAAACAGAAGAAAAGAGGAAAAGAGGAGAAACGTAGATAAAAAGGAGAAAAGAGTACAAAACAGTAGAAAACAGTAGAAAAGAGTACAAAACAGTAGAAAACAGTAGAAAAGAGGAGAAAACAGGAGAAAACAGTGGAAAACATGAGAAATGAGCAGAAAGAGGAGAAAGAGGAGAAAAGAGAATAAAAAAGGAGAAAAGATTAGAAAACAGGAGAAAACAGTAGAAAAGTGGAGAAAACAGGAGAAAGAGGAGAAAGAGGAGAAAAGAGAATCAAAAAGGAGAAAAGTTTAGAAAAGAGGAGAACACAGTTGAAAAGAGGAGAAAAGAGGAGAAAACAGCAGAAATGAGGAGAAAGAGGAGAAAAGAGAATAAAAAAGGA
The DNA here is from genome assembly GCF_047496795.1 of Chiloscyllium punctatum. NCBI lineage: Eukaryota > Metazoa > Chordata > Chondrichthyes > Orectolobiformes > Hemiscylliidae > Chiloscyllium > Chiloscyllium punctatum. Next base: position 54,317 of record NW_027310610.1, read on the forward strand.
GAAAAGAGTACAAAACAGTAGAAAACAGTAGAAAAGAGTACAAAACTGTAGAAAAGAGGAGAAAACAGGAGAAAACAGTGGAAAACATGAGAAATGAGGAGAAAGAGGAGAAAGAGGAGAAAAGACAATAAAAAAGGAGAAAAGATTAGAAAACAGGAGAAAACAGTAGAAAAGTGGAGAACACAGGAGAAAGAGGAGAAAGAGGAGAAAAGAGAATCAAAAAGGAGAAAAGTTTAGAAAAGAGGAGAACACAGTTGAAAAGAGGAGAAAAGAGGAGAAAACAGAAGAAAAGAGGAAAAAGAGGAGAAAAGTAGATAAAAAAGGAGAAAAGATTAGTAAACAGGAGAAAACAGTAGAAAAGTGGAGAAAACTGGAGAAAGAGGAGAAAGAGGAGAAAAGAGAATAAAAAATGAGAAAAGATTTGAAAACAGGAGAAAAGAGGAGAACACAGGAGAACACAGGAGAAAAGAGGGAAAAAACAGGAGAAAAGAGGAGAACACAGGAGAAAATAGGAGAAAACAGAAGAAAAGAGGAAAAGAGGAGAAACGTAGATAAAAAGGAGAAAAGAGTACAAAACAGTAGTAAACAGTAGAAAAGAGTACAAAACAGTAGAAAACAGTAGAAAAGAGGAGAAAACAGGAGAAAACAGTGGAAAACATGAGAAATGAGCAGAAAGAGGAGAAAGAGGAGAAAAGAGAATAAAAAAGGAGAAAAGATTAGAAAACAGGAGAAAACAGTAGAAAAGTGGAGAAAACAGGAGAAAAGAGGAAAAAGAGGAGAAAACAGCAGAAATGAGGAGAAAGAGGAGAAAACAGAATAAATAAGGAGAAAAGATTAGAAAACAGGAGAAAAGAGTGGAAAAGAGGATAAACGAGGAGAAAAGAACAGAAAGGTAGAGAAACTCAGGAGACGAGAGGAGGAAAGAGGAGAAAGAGGATAAAACAGTAGAAAAGAGGATAAAAAAGGAGAAAAGAGAAGAAAAGAGGAGAAAAGAGGAGAAAACAGGTGAAAAGAGGAGAAAACAGGTGAAATGAAGAGAAAGAGGAGAAAGAGGATAAAACAGTAGAAAAGAGGATAAAACAGGAGGAAAGAGGAGAACACAGGAGAACACAGGAGAAAAGAGGAGAAAACAGAAGAAAAGAGGAAAAAGAGGAGAAACGTAGATAAAAAAGGAGAAAAGAGTACAAAACAGTAGAAAACAGTAGAAAAGAGTACAAAACTGTAGAAAACAGTAGAAAAGAGGAGAAAACAGTGGAAAACAGGTGAAATGAAGAGAAAGAGGAGAAAGAGGAGAAAAGAGAATAAAAAAGGAGAAAAGTTTAGAAAAGAGGAGAACACAGTTGAAAAGAGGAGAAAAGAGGAGAAAACTGCAGAAATGAGGAGAAAGAGGAGAAAAGAGAATAAAAAAGGAGAAAAGATTAGAAAACAGGAGAAAACAGTAGAAAAGTGGAGAAAACTGGAGAAATAGGAGAAAGAGGAGAAAAGAGAATCAAAAAGGAGAAAAGTTTAGAAAAGAGGAGAAAAGAGGAGAACACAGTTGTAAACAGGAGAAAAGAGGAAAAAGAGGAGAAAAGTGGATAAAAAAGGAGAAAAGAGTACAAAACAGGAGAAAACAGTAGAAAAGAGGAGAAAAGAGGAGAAAACAGTGGAAAACATGAGAAAGGAGGAGAAAGAGGAGAAAGACGAGAAAAGAGAATAAAAAAGGAGAAAAGATTAGAAAACAGGAGAAAAGAGGAGAACACAGGCGAAAAGAGGAGAAAACAGGAGAAAAGAGGATAAAACAGGAGAAAAGAGAAGAAAAGAGGAGAAAACAGGTGAAAAGAGGAGAAAACAGGTGAAATGAAGAGAAAGAGGAGAAAGGGGAGAATAGAGAATAAAAAATGAGAAAAGATTTGAAAACAGGAGAAAAGAGGAGAAAAGAGGAGAACACAGGAGAAAATAGGGAAAAAAAAGGAGAAAAGAGGAGAAAAGAGAAGAAAAGAGGAGAAAACAGGTGAAAAGAGGAGAAAACAGGTGAAATGAAGAGAAAGAGGGGAAAGAGGATAAAACAGTAGAAAAGAGGATAAAACAGGAGAAAAGAGGAGAACACAGGAGAACACGGGAGAAAAGAGGAGAAAACAGAAGAAAAGAGGAAAAAGAGGAGAAACGTAGATAAAAAAGGAGAAAAGAGTACAAAACAGTAGAAAACAGTAGAAAAGAGTACAAAACTGTAGAAAACAGTAGAAAAGAGGAGAAAACAGTGGAAAACAGGTGAAATGAAGAGAAAGAGGAGAAAGAGGAGAAAAGAAAATAAAAAAGGAGAAAAGATTAGAAAACAGGAGAAAAGAGGAGAACAAGGGAGAAAAGAGAAAAAAACAGGAGAAAAGAGAAGAAAAGAGAAGAAAAGAGGAGAAAACAGGTGAAACGAGGAGAAAACACGTGAAATGAAGAGAAAGAGGAGAAAGAGGATAAAACAGTAGAAAAGAGGATAAAACAGGAGAAAAGAGGAGAACACAGGAGAAAAGAGGAGAAAACAGAAGAAAAGAGGAAAAAGAGGAGAAACGTAGATAAAAAGGAGAAAAGAGTACAAAACAGTAGAAAACAGTAGAAAAGAGTACAAAACAGTAGAAAACAGTAGAAAAGAGGAGAAAACAGGAGAAAACAGTGGAAAACATGAGAAATGAGCAGAAAGAGGAGAAAGAGGAGAAAAGAGAATAAAAAAGGAGAAAAGATTAGAAAACAGGAGAAAACAGTAGAAAAGTGGAGAAAAGAGGAGAAAGAGGAGAAAGAGGAGAAAAGAGAATCAAAAAGGAGAAAAGTTTAGAAAAGAGGAGAACACAGTTGAAAACAGGAGAAAAGAGGAAAAAGAGGAGAAAAGTGGATAAAAAAGGAGAAAAGAGTACAAAACAGGAGAAAACAGTAGAAAAGAGGAGAAAACAGGAGAAAACAGTGGAAAACATGAGAAAGGAGGAGAAAGAGGAGAAAGACGAGAAAAGAGAATAAAAAAGGAGAAAAGATTAGAAAACAGGAGAAAAGAGGAGAACACAGGCGAAAAGAGGAGAAAACAGGAGAAAAGAGGAGAAAACAGGAGAAAACAGTGGAAAACATGAGAAAGGAGGAGAAAGAGGAGAAAGAGGAGAAAAGAGAATAAAAAAGGAGAAAAGATTAGAAAACAGGAGAAAAGAGGAGAAAAGAGGAGAACACAGGAGAAAAGAGCAAAAAAACAGGAGAAAAGAGAAGAAAAGAGAAGAAAAGAGGAGAAAACAGGTGAAAAGAGGAGAAAACAGGTGAAATGAAGAGAAAGAGGAGAAAGAGGATCAAACAGTAGAAAAGAGGATAAAACAGGAGAAAAGAGGAGAACACAGGAGAAAATAGGAGAAAACAGAAGAAAAGAGGAAAAGAGGAGAAACGTAGATAAAAAGGAGAAAAGAGTACAAAACAGTAGAAAACAGTAGAAAAGAGTACAAAACAGTAGAAAACAGTAGAAAAGAGGAGAAAACAGGAGAAAACAGTGGAAAACATGAGAAATGAGCAGAAAGAGGAGAAAGAGGAGAAAAGAGAATAAAAAAGGAGAAAAGATTAGAAAACAGGAGAAAACAGTAGAAAAGTGGAGAAAACAGGAGAAAGAGGAGAAAGAGGAGAAAAGAGAATCAAAAAGGAGAAAAGTTTAGAAAAGAGGAGAACACAGTTGAAAAGAGGAGAAAAGAGGAGAAAACAGCAGAAATGAGGAGAAAGAGGAGAAAAGAGAATAAAAAAGGAGAAAAGAGTACAAAACAGTAGAAAACAGTAGAAAAGAGTACAAAACTGTAGAAAAGAGGAGAAAACAGGAGAAAACAGTGGAAAACATGAGAAATGAGGAGAAAGAGGAGAAAGAGGAGAAAAGACAATAAAAAAGGAGAAAAGATTAGAAAACAGGAGAAAACAGTAGAAAAGTGGAGAACACAGGAGAAAGAGGAGAAAGAGGAGAAAAGAGAATCAAAAAGGAGAAAAGTTTAGAAAAGAGGAGAACACAGTTGAAAAGAGGAGAAAAGAGGAGAAAACAGAAGAAAAGAGGAAAAAGAGGAGAAAAGTAGATAAAAAAGGAGAAAAGATTAGTAAACAGGAGAAAACAGTAGAAAAGTGGAGAAAACTGGAGAAAGAGGAGAAAGAGGAGAAAAGAGAATAAAAAATGAGAAAAGATTTGAAAACAGGAGAAAAGAGGAGAACACAGGAGAACACAGGAGAAAAGAGGGAAAAAACAGGAGAAAAGAGGAGAACACAGGAGAAAATAGGAGAAAACAGAAGAAAAGAGGAAAAGAGGAGAAACGTAGATAAAAAGGAGAAAAGAGTACAAAACAGTAGTAAACAGTAGAAAAGAGTACAAAACAGTAGAAAACAGTAGAAAAGAGGAGAAAACAGGAGAAAACAGTGGAAAACATGAGAAATGAGCAGAAAGAGGAGAAAGAGGAGAAAAGAGAATAAAAAAGGAGAAAAGATTAGAAAACAGGAGAAAACAGTAGAAAAGTGGAGAAAACAGGAGAAAAGAGGAAAAAGAGGAGAAAACAGCAGAAATGAGGAGAAAGAGGAGAAAACAGAATAAATAAGGAGAAAAGATTAGAAAACAGGAGAAAAGAGTGGAAAAGAGGATAAACGAGGAGAAAAGAACAGAAAGGTAGAGAAACTCAGGAGACGAGAGGAGGAAAGAGGAGAAAGAGGATAAAACAGTAGAAAAGAGGATAAAAAAGGAGAAAAGAGAAGAAAAGAGGAGAAAAGAGGAGAAAACAGGTGAAAAGAGGAGAAAACAGGTGAAATGAAGAGAAAGAGGAGAAAGAGGATAAAACAGTAGAAAAGAGGATAAAACAGGAGGAAAGAGGAGAACACAGGAGAACACAGGAGAAAAGAGGAGAAAACAGAAGAAAAGAGGAAAAAGAGGAGAAACGTAGATAAAAAAGGAGAAAAGAGTACAAAACAGTAGAAAACAGTAGAAAAGAGTACAAAACTGTAGAAAACAGTAGAAAAGAGGAGAAAACAGTGGAAAACAGGTGAAATGAAGAGAAAGAGGAGAAAGAGGAGAAAAGAGAATAAAAAAGGAGAAAAGATTAGAAAACAGGAGAAAAGAGGAGAACACAGGTGAAAAGAGGACAAAACAGGTGAAATGAAGAGAAAGAGGAGAAAGAGGAGAAAACAGGTGAAAAGAGGAGAAAACAGGTGAAATGAAGAGAAAGAGGAGAAAGAGGATCAAACAGTAGAAAAGAGGATAAAACAGGAGAAAAGAGGAGAACACAGGAGAAAATAGGAGAAAACAGAAGAAAAGAGGAAAAGAGGAGAAACGTAGATAAAAAGGAGAAAAGAGTACAAAACAGTAGAAAACAGTAGAAAAGAGTACAAAACAGTAGAAAACAGTAGAAAAGAGGAGAAAACAGGAGAAAACAGTGGAAAACATGAGAAATGAGCAGAAAGAGGAGAAAGAGGAGAAAAGAGAATAAAAAAGGAGAAAAGATTAGAAAACAGGAGAAAACAGTAGAAAAGTGGAGAAAACAGGA
>NW_027310611.1:0-17500 GCF_047496795.1 Chiloscyllium punctatum
CGGGTAGCTCAGCCGGGTTTGTTCCGGCGGTTCTGCCGACGGTCTCGTCATCGAGGGGGGGAGCCTCCCCCGTGTCCAGGCCGATTTTCATGCATTTCCAACCGTGGGAAGTGGTCCAAAAGGGAATGGGGGTGAATGTGACTGCTCATACCGACTTTGAGACTTTAAGCCGGGTAGCTCAGCCGGTTTGACCCGGCGGTTCTGCCGACGGCCTCGCCTTCGAGGGGGGAGCGTCCCCCGTGTTCAGGCCGAATTTTGTGCATTTCGAACCGTGGGAAGTTGCCCAAAAGTCGATGGGGAGTGAATGTGACTGCTCAACCCGACTTTGAGACTTGTAAGCCGGGTAGCTCAGCCGGGTTGACCCCACCCCCCCCCCCCCCCCCCCCCCCCCCCCCCCCCCCCCCCACCCCCCCCCCCCCCCCCCCCCCCCCCCCCCCCCCCCCCCCCCCCCCCCCCCCCCCCCCCCCCCCCCCCCCCCCCCCCCCCCCCCCCCCCCCCCCCCCCCCCCCCCCCCCCCCCCCCCCCCCCCCCCCCCCCCCCCCCCCCCCCCCCCCCCCCCCCCCCCACCCCCCCCCCCCCCCCCCCCCCCCCCCCCCCCCCCCCCCACCCCCCCCCCCCCCCCCCCCCCCCCCCCCCCCCCCCCCCCCCCCCCCACCCCCCCCCCCCCCCCCCCCCCCCCCCCCCCCCCCCCCCCCCCCCCCCCCCCCCCCCCCCCCCCCCCCCCCCCCCCCCCCCCCCCCCCCCCCCCCCCCCCCCCCCCCCCCCCCCCCCCCCCCCCCCCCCCCCCCCCCCCCCCCCCCCCCCCCCCCCCACCCCCCCCCCCCCCCCCGGCGGTTCTGCCGACGGTCTCGTCTTCGAGGCGGGTGCCTCCCCCGTGTACAGGCCGATTTTCATGCATTTCGTACCGTGGGAAGCGGTCCAAAAGGGGATGGGAGTGAACGTGACTGCTCATACCGACTTTGGCGCTTCCGAGCCGGGTAGCTCAGCCGGGTTTGACCCGGCGGTTCTGCGACGGTCTCGTCTTCGAGGCGGGTGCCTCTCCCGTGTACAGGCCGATTTTCGTGCATTTCCAACCGTGGGAAGTGGTCCAAAAGGGAATGGGGGTGGACGTGACTGCTCAACCCGGCTTTGAGACTTGTAAGCCGGGTAGCTCAGCCGGGTTTGACCCGGCGGTTCTGCCGACGGTCCCGCCTTCGAGGGCGGACCCTCCCCCGTGTACAGGCCGATTTTCGTGCATTTCCAACGGTGGGAAGAGGTCCAAAAGGGGATGGGAGTGAACGTGACTGCTCAACCCGACTCTGAGGCTTCTAACCCGGGTAGCTCGGCCGGGTTTGACCCGTCGATTCTGCCGATGGTCTCGTTTTGGAGGGGGGAGCCTCCCCGTGTTCAGTCCGATTTTCGTGCATTTCGAACCGTGGGAAGCGGCCCAAAAGGGGATGGGAGTGAATGTGACTGCTCATACCGACTTTGGCGCTTCCGAGCCTGGTAGCTCAGCCGGGTTTGACCCGGCGGTTCTGCCGACGGTCTCGTCTTCGAGGCGGCTCCCTCCCCCGTGTACAGGCCGATTTTCATGCATTTCGTACCGTGGGAAGTGGTCCAAAAGGGAATGGGGGTGGACGTGACTGCTCATACCGACATCGAGACTTGTAAGCCGTGTAGCTCGGCCGGGTTTGATCCGGCGGGTCTGCCGACGGTCTCGTCTTCGAGAGGGGGGCCTCCCCCGTGTACAGGCCGATTTTCGTGCATTTCCAACGGTGGGAAGAGGTTCAAAAGGGGATGGGGGTGAATGTGACTGCTCAACCCGACTCTGAGGCTTCTAACCCGGGTAGCTCGGCCGGGTTTGATCCGGCGGTTCTGCCGACGGTCTCGTCTTCGAGGCCGGTGCCTCCCCCGTGTACAGGCCGATTTTCGTGCATTTCCAACGGTGGGAAGTGGTCCAAAAGGGAATGGGGGTGGACGTGTCTGCTCATACCGACTTTGAGACTTGTAAGCCGGGTAGCTCAGCCGGGTTTGTTCCGGCGGTTCTGCCGACGGTCTCGTCATCGAGGGGGGAGCCTCCCCCGTGTCCAGGCCGATTTTCATGCATTTCCAACCGTGGGAAGTGGTCCAAAAGGGAATGGGGGTGAATGTGACTGCTCATACCGACTTTGAGACTTTTAAGCCGGGTAGCTCAGCCGGGTTTGACCCGGCGGTTCTGCCGACGGCCTCGCCTTCGAGGGGGGAGCGTCCCCCGTGTTCAGGCCGAATTTTGTGCATTTCGAACCGTGGGAAGTTGCCCAAAAGTCGATGGGAGTGAATGTGACTGCTCAACCCGACTTTGAGACTTGTAAGCCGGGTAGCTCAGCCGGGTTTGACCCGGCGGTTCTGCCGACGGTCTCGTCTTCGAGGCGGGTGCCTCCCCCGTGTACAGGCCGATTTTCATGCATTTCGTACCGTGGGAAGCGGTCCAAAAGGGGATGGGAGTGAACGTGACTGCTCATACCGACTTTGGCGCTTCCGAGCCGGGTAGCTCAGCCGGGTTTGACCCGGCGGTTCTGCCGACGGTCTCGTCTTCGAGGCGGGTGCCTCTCCCGTGTACAGGCCGATTTTCGTGCATTTCCAACCGTGGGAAGTGGTCCAAAAGGGAATGGGGGTGGACGTGACTGCTCAACCCGGCTTTGAGACTTGTAAGCCGGGTAGCTCAGCCGGGTTTGACCCGGCGGTTCTGCCGACGGTCCCGCCTTCGAGGGCGGACCCTCCCCCGTGTACAGGCCGATTTTCGTGCATTTCCAACGGTGGGAAGAGGTCCAAAAGGGGATGGGAGTGAACGTGACTGCTCAACCCGACTCTGAGGCTTCTAACCCGGGTAGCTCGGCCGGGTTTGACCCGTCGATTCTGCCGATGGTCTCGTTTTGGAGGGGGGAGCCTCCCCCGTGTTCAGTCCGATTTTCGTGCATTTCGAACCGTGGGAAGCGGCCCAAAAGGGGATGGGAGTGAATGTGACTGCTCATACCGACTTTGGCGCTTCCGAGCCTGGTAGCTCAGCCGGGTTTGATCCGGCGGTTCTGCCGACGGTCTCGTCTTCGAGGCGGCTCCCTCCCCCGTGTACAGGCCGATTTTCATGCATTTCGTACCGTGGGAAGTGGTCCAAAAGGGAATGGGGGTGGACGTGACTGCTCATACCGACATCGAGACTTGTAAGCCGTGTAGCTCGGCCGGGTTTGATCCGGCGGGTCTGCCGACGGTCTCGTCTTCGAGAGGGGGGCCTCCCCCGTGTACAGGCCGATTTTCGTGCATTTCCAACGGTGGGAAGAGGTTCAAAAGGGGATGGGGGTGAATGTGACTGCTCAACCCGACTCTGAGGCTTCTAACCCGGGTAGCTCGGCCGGGTTTGATCCGGCGGTTCTGCCGACGGTCTCGTCTTCGAGGCCGGTGCCTCCCCCGTGTACAGGCCGATTTTCGTGCATTTCCAACGGTGGGAAGTGGTCCAAAAGGGAATGGGGGTGAATGTGACTGCTCATACCGACTTTGAGACTTTTAAGCCGGGTAGCTCAGCCGGGTTTGACCCGGCGGTTCTGCCGACGGCCTCGCCTTCGAGGGGGGAGCGTCCCCCGTGTTCAGGCCGAATTTTGTGCATTTCGAACCGTGGGAAGTTGCCCAAAAGTCGATGGGAGTGAATGTGACTGCTCAACCCGACTTTGAGACTTGTAAGCCGGGTAGCTCAGCCGGGTTTGACCCGGCGGTTCTGCCGACGGTCTCGTCTTCGAGGCGGGTGCCTCCCCCGTGTACAGGCCGATTTTCATGCATTTCGTACCGTGGGAAGCGGTCCAAAAGGGGATGGGAGTGAACGTGACTGCTCATACCGACTTTGGCGCTTCCGAGCCGGGTAGCTCAGCCGGGTTTGACCCGGCGGTTCTGCCGACGGTCTCGTCTTCGAGGCGGGTGCCTCTCCCGTGTACAGGCCGATTTTCGTGCATTTCCAACCGTGGGAAGTGGTCCAAAAGGGAATGGGGGTGGACGTGACTGCTCAACCCGGCTTTGAGACTTGTAAGCCGGGTAGCTCAGCCGGGTTTGACCCGGCGGTTCTGCCGACGGTCCCGCCTTCGAGGGCGGACCCTCCCCCGTGTACAGGCCGATTTTCGTGCATTTCCAACGGTGGGAAGAGGTCCAAAAGGGGATGGGAGTGAACGTGACTGCTCAACCCGACTCTGAGGCTTCTAACCCGGGTAGCTCGGCCGGGTTTGACCCGTCGATTCTGCCGATGGTCTCGTTTTGGAGGGGGGAGCCTCCCCCGTGTTCAGTCCGATTTTCGTGCATTTCGAACCGTGGGAAGCGGCCCAAAAGGGGATGGGAGTGAATGTGACTGCTCATACCGACTTTGGCGCTTCCGAGCCTGGTAGCTCAGCCGGGTTTGACCCGGCGGTTCTGCCGACGGTCTCGTCTTCGAGGCGGGTGCCTCCCCCGTGTACAGGCCGATTTTCATGCATTTCGTACCGTGGGAAGCGGTCCAAAAGGGGATGGGAGTGAACGTGACTGCTCATACCGACTTTGGCGCTTCCGAGCCGGGTAGCTCAGCCGGGTTTGACCCGGCGGTTCTGCCGACGGTCTCGTCTTCGAGGCGGGTGCCTCTCCCGTGTACAGGCCGATTTTCGTGCATTTCCAACCGTGGGAAGTGGTCCAAAAGGGAATGGGGGTGGACGTGACTGCTCAACCCGGCTTTGAGACTTGTAAGCCGGGTAGCTCAGCCGGGTTTGACCCGGCGGTTCTGCCGACGGTCCCGCCTTCGAGGGCGGACCCTCCCCCGTGTACAGGCCGATTTTCGTGCATTTCCAACGGTGGGAAGAGGTCCAAAAGGGGATGGGAGTGAACGTGACTGCTCAACCCGACTCTGAGGCTTCTAACCCGGGTAGCTCGGCCGGGTTTGACCCGTCGATTCTGCCGATGGTCTCGTTTTGGAGGGGGGAGCCTCCCCCGTGTTCAGTCCGATTTTCGTGCATTTCGAACCGTGGGAAGCGGCCCAAAAGGGGATGGGAGTGAATGTGACTGCTCATACCGACTTTGGCGCTTCCGAGCCTGGTAGCTCAGCCGGGTTTGATCCGGCGGTTCTGCCGACGGTCTCGTCTTCGAGGCGGCTCCCTCCCCCGTGTACAGGCCGATTTTCATGCATTTCGTACCGTGGGAAGTGGTCCAAAAGGGAATGGGGGTGGACGTGACTGCTCATACCGACATCGAGACTTGTAAGCCGTGTAGCTCGGCCGGGTTTGATCCGGCGGGTCTGCCGACGGTCTCGTCTTCGAGAGGGGGGCCTCCCCCGTGTACAGGCCGATTTTCGTGCATTTCCAACGGTGGGAAGAGGTTCAAAAGGGGATGGGGGTGAATGTGACTGCTCAACCCGACTCTGAGGCTTCTAACCCGGGTAGCTCGGCCGGGTTTGATCCGGCGGTTCTGCCGACGGTCTCGTCTTCGAGGCCGGTGCCTCCCCCGTGTACAGGCCGATTTTCGTGCATTTCCAACGGTGGGAAGTGGTCCAAAAGGGAATGGGGGTGGACGTGTCTGCTCATACCGACTTTGAGACTTGTAAGCCGGGTAGCTCAGCCGGGTTTGTTCCGGCGGTTCTGCCGACGGTCTCGTCATCGAGGGGGGAGCCTCCCCCGTGTCCAGGCCGATTTTCATGCATTTCCAACCGTGGGAAGTGGTCCAAAAGGGAATGGGGGTGAATGTGACTGCTCATACCGACTTTGAGACTTTTAAGCCGGGTAGCTCAGCCGGGTTTGACCCGGCGGTTCTGCCGACGGCCTCGCCTTCGAGGGGGGAGCGTCCCCCGTGTTCAGGCCGAATTTTGTGCATTTCGAACCGTGGGAAGTTGCCCAAAAGTCGATGGGAGTGAATGTGACTGCTCAACCCGACTTTGAGACTTGTAAGCCGGGTAGCTCAGCCGGGTTTGACCCGGCGGTTCTGCCGACGGTCTCGTCTTCGAGGCGGGTGCCTCCCCCGTGTACAGGCCGATTTTCATGCATTTCGTACCGTGGGAAGCGGTCCAAAAGGGGATGGGAGTGAACGTGACTGCTCATACCGACTTTGGCGCTTCCGAGCCGGGTAGCTCAGCCGGGTTTGACCCGGCGGTTCTGCCGACGGTCTCGTCTTCGAGGCGGGTGCCTCTCCCGTGTACAGGCCGATTTTCGTGCATTTCCAACCGTGGGAAGTGGTCCAAAAGGGAATGGGGGTGGACGTGACTGCTCAACCCGGCTTTGAGACTTGTAAGCCGGGTAGCTCAGCCGGGTTTGACCCGGCGGTTCTGCCGACGGTCCCGCCTTCGAGGGCGGACCCTCCCCCGTGTACAGGCCGATTTTCGTGCATTTCCAACGGTGGGAAGAGGTCCAAAAGGGGATGGGAGTGAACGTGACTGCTCAACCCGACTCTGAGGCTTCTAACCCGGGTAGCTCGGCCGGGTTTGACCCGTCGATTCTGCCGATGGTCTCGTTTTGGAGGGGGGAGCCTCCCCCGTGTTCAGTCCGATTTTCGTGCATTTCGAACCGTGGGAAGCGGCCCAAAAGGGGATGGGAGTGAATGTGACTGCTCATACCGACTTTGGCGCTTCCGAGCCTGGTAGCTCAGCCGGGTTTGATCCGGCGGTTCTGCCGACGGTCTCGTCTTCGAGGCGGCTCCCTCCCCCGTGTACAGGCCGATTTTCATGCATTTCGTACCGTGGGAAGTGGTCCAAAAGGGAATGGGGGTGGACGTGACTGCTCATACCGACATCGAGACTTGTAAGCCGTGTAGCTCGGCCGGGTTTGATCCGTCGGGTCTGCCGACGGTCTCGTCTTCGAGAGGGGGGCCTCCCCCGTGTACAGGCCGATTTTCGTGCATTTCCAACGGTGGGAAGAGGTTCAAAAGGGGATGGGGGTGAATGTGACTGCTCAACCCGACTCTGAGGCTTCTAACCCGGGTAGCTCGGCCGGGTTTGATCCGGCGGTTCTGCCGACGGTCTCGTCTTCGAGGCCGGTGCCTCCCCCGTGTACAGGCCGATTTTCGTGCATTTCCAACGGTGGGAAGTGGTCCAAAAGGGAATGGGGGTGGACGTGTCTGCTCATACCGACTTTGAGACTTGTAAGCCGGGTAGCTCAGCCGGGTTTGTTCCGGCGGTTCTGCCGACGGTCTCGTCATCGAGGGGGGAGCCTCCCCCGTGTCCAGGCCGATTTTCATGCATTTCCAACCGTGGGAAGTGGTCCAAAAGGGAATGGGGGTGAATGTGACTGCTCATACCGACTTTGAGACTTTTAAGCCGGGTAGCTCAGCCGGGTTTGACCCGGCGGTTCTGCCGACGGCCTCGCCTTCGAGGGGGGAGCGTCCCCCGTGTTCAGGCCGAATTTTGTGCATTTCGAACCGTGGGAAGTTGCCCAAAAGTCGATGGGAGTGAATGTGACTGCTCAACCCGACTTTGAGACTTGTAAGCCGGGTAGCTCAGCCGGGTTTGACCCGGCGGTTCTGCCGACGGTCTCGTCTTCGAGGCGGGTGCCTCCCCCGTGTACAGGCCGATTTTCATGCATTTCGTACCGTGGGAAGCGGTCCAAAAGGGGATGGGAGTGAACGTGACTGCTCATACCGACTTTGGCGCTTCCGAGCCGGGTAGCTCAGCCGGGTTTGACCCGGCGGTTCTGCCGACGGTCTCGTCTTCGAGGCGGGTGCCTCTCCCGTGTACAGGCCGATTTTCGTGCATTTCCAACCGTGGGAAGTGGTCCAAAAGGGAATGGGGGTGGACGTGACTGCTCAACCCGGCTTTGAGACTTGTAAGCCGGGTAGCTCAGCCGGGTTTGACCCGGCGGTTCTGCCGACGGTCCCGCCTTCGAGGGCGGACCCTCCCCCGTGTACAGGCCGATTTTCGTGCATTTCCAACGGTGGGAAGAGGTCCAAAAGGGGATGGGAGTGAACGTGACTGCTCAACCCGACTCTGAGGCTTCTAACCCGGGTAGCTCGGCCGGGTTTGACCCGTCGATTCTGCCGATGGTCTCGTTTTGGAGGGGGGAGCCTCCCCCGTGTTCAGTCCGATTTTCGTGCATTTCGAACCGTGGGAAGCGGCCCAAAAGGGGATGGGAGTGAATGTGACTGCTCATACCGACTTTGGCGCTTCCGAGCCTGGTAGCTCAGCCGGGTTTGACCCGGCGGTTCTGCCGACGGTCTCGTCTTCGAGGCGGCTCCCTCCCCCGTGTACAGGCCGATTTTCATGCATTTCGTACCGTGGGAAGTGGTCCAAAAGGGAATGGGGGTGGACGTGACTGCTCATACCGACATCGAGACTTGTAAGCCGTGTAGCTCGGCCGGGTTTGATCCGGCGGGTCTGCCGACGGTCTCGTCTTCGAGAGGGGGGCCTCCCCCGTGTACAGGCCGATTTTCGTGCATTTCCAACGGTGGGAAGAGGTTCAAAAGGGGATGGGGGTGAATGTGACTGCTCAACCCGACTCTGAGGCTTCTAACCCGGGTAGCTCGGCCGGGTTTGATCCGGCGGTTCTGCCGACGGTCTCGTCTTCGAGGCCGGTGCCTCCCCCGTGTACAGGCCGATTTTCGTGCATTTCCAACGGTGGGAAGTGGTCCAAAAGGGAATGGGGGTGGACGTGTCTGCTCATACCGACTTTGAGACTTGTAAGCCGGGTAGCTCAGCCGGGTTTGTTCCGGCGGTTCTGCCGACGGTCTCGTCATCGAGGGGGGAGCCTCCCCCGTGTCCAGGCCGATTTTCATGCATTTCCAACCGTGGGAAGTGGTCCAAAAGGGAATGGGGGTGAATGTGACTGCTCATACCGACTTTGAGACTTTTAAGCCGGGTAGCTCAGCCGGGTTTGACCCGGCGGTTCTGCCGACGGCCTCGCCTTCGAGGGGGGAGCGTCCCCCGTGTTCAGGCCGAATTTTGTGCATTTCGAACCGTGGGAAGTTGCCCAAAAGTCGATGGGAGTGAATGTGACTGCTCAACCCGACTTTGAGACTTGTAAGCCGGGTAGCTCAGCCGGGTTTGACCCGGCGGTTCTGCCGACGGTCTCGTCTTCGAGGCGGGTGCCTCCCCCGTGTACAGGCCGATTTTCATGCATTTCGTACCGTGGGAAGCGGTCCAAAAGGGGATGGGAGTGAACGTGACTGCTCATACCGACTTTGGCGCTTCCGAGCCGGGTAGCTCAGCCGGGTTTGACCCGGCGGTTCTGCCGACGGTCTCGTCTTCGAGGCGGGTGCCTCTCCCGTGTACAGGCCGATTTTCGTGCATTTCCAACCGTGGGAAGTGGTCCAAAAGGGAATGGGGGTGGACGTGACTGCTCAACCCGGCTTTGAGACTTGTAAGCCGGGTAGCTCAGCCGGGTTTGACCCGGCGGTTCTGCCGACGGTCCCGCCTTCGAGGGCGGACCCTCCCCCGTGTACAGGCCGATTTTCGTGCATTTCCAACGGTGGGAAGAGGTCCAAAAGGGGATGGGAGTGAACGTGACTGCTCAACCCGACTCTGAGGCTTCTAACCCGGGTAGCTCGGCCGGGTTTGACCCGTCGATTCTGCCGATGGTCTCGTTTTGGAGGGGGGAGCCTCCCCCGTGTTCAGTCCGATTTTCGTGCATTTCGAACCGTGGGAAGCGGCCCAAAAGGGGATGGGAGTGAATGTGACTGCTCATACCGACTTTGGCGCTTCCGAGCCTGGTAGCTCAGCCGGGTTTGATCCGGCGGTTCTGCCGACGGTCTCGTCTTCGAGGCGGCTCCCTCCCCCGTGTACAGGCCGATTTTCATGCATTTCGTACCGTGGGAAGTGGTCCAAAAGGGAATGGGGGTGGACGTGACTGCTCATACCGACATCGAGACTTGTAAGCCGTGTAGCTCGGCCGGGTTTGATCCGTCGGGTCTGCCGACGGTCTCGTCTTCGAGAGGGGGGCCTCCCCCGTGTACAGGCCGATTTTCGTGCATTTCCAACGGTGGGAAGAGGTTCAAAAGGGGATGGGGGTGAATGTGACTGCTCAACCCGACTCTGAGGCTTCTAACCCGGGTAGCTCGGCCGGGTTTGATCCGGCGGTTCTGCCGACGGTCTCGTCTTCGAGGCCGGTGCCTCCCCCGTGTACAGGCCGATTTTCGTGCATTTCCAACGGTGGGAAGTGGTCCAAAAGGGAATGGGGGTGGACGTGTCTGCTCATACCGACTTTGAGACTTGTAAGCCGGGTAGCTCAGCCGGGTTTGTTCCGGCGGTTCTGCCGACGGTCTCGTCATCGAGGGGGGAGCCTCCCCCGTGTCCAGGCCGATTTTCATGCATTTCCAACCGTGGGAAGTGGTCCAAAAGGGAATGGGGGTGAATGTGACTGCTCATACCGACTTTGAGACTTTTAAGCCGGGTAGCTCAGCCGGGTTTGACCCGGCGGTTCTGCCGACGGCCTCGCCTTCGAGGGGGGAGCGTCCCCCGTGTTCAGGCCGAATTTTGTGCATTTCGAACCGTGGGAAGTTGCCCAAAAGTCGATGGGAGTGAATGTGACTGCTCAACCCGACTTTGAGACTTGTAAGCCGGGTAGCTCAGCCGGGTTTGACCCGGCGGTTCTGCCGACGGTCTCGTCTTCGAGGCGGGTGCCTCCCCCGTGTACAGGCCGATTTTCATGCATTTCGTACCGTGGGAAGCGGTCCAAAAGGGGATGGGAGTGAACGTGACTGCTCATACCGACTTTGGCGCTTCCGAGCCGGGTAGCTCAGCCGGGTTTGACCCGGCGGTTCTGCCGACGGTCTCGTCTTCGAGGCGGGTGCCTCTCCCGTGTACAGGCCGATTTTCGTGCATTTCCAACCGTGGGAAGTGGTCCAAAAGGGAATGGGGGTGGACGTGACTGCTCAACCCGGCTTTGAGACTTGTAAGCCGGGTAGCTCAGCCGGGTTTGACCCGGCGGTTCTGCCGACGGTCCCGCCTTCGAGGGCGGACCCTCCCCCGTGTACAGGCCGATTTTCGTGCATTTCCAACGGTGGGAAGAGGTCCAAAAGGGGATGGGAGTGAACGTGACTGCTCAACCCGACTCTGAGGCTTCTAACCCGGGTAGCTCGGCCGGGTTTGACCCGTCGATTCTGCCGATGGTCTCGTTTTGGAGGGGGGAGCCTCCCCCGTGTTCAGTCCGATTTTCGTGCATTTCGAACCGTGGGAAGCGGCCCAAAAGGGGATGGGAGTGAATGTGACTGCTCATACCGACTTTGGCGCTTCCGAGCCTGGTAGCTCAGCCGGGTTTGATCCGGCGGTTCTGCCGACGGTCTCGTCTTCGAGGCGGCTCCCTCCCCCGTGTACAGGCCGATTTTCATGCATTTCCAACGGTGGGAACAGGTTCAAAAGGGGATGGGAGTGATTGTGACTGCTCAACCCGACTCTAGGGCTTCTAACCCGGGTAGCCCGGCCGGGTTTGACCCGGCGGTTCTGCCGACGGTCTCGTCTTCGAGGCGGGTGCCTCCCCCGTGTACAGGCCGATTTTCATGCATTTCGTACCGTGGGAAGTGGTCCAAAAGGGAATGGGGGTGGACGTGTCTGCTCATACCGACTTTGAGACTTGTAAGCCGGGTAGCTCAGCCGGGTTTGTTCCGGCGGGTCTGCCGACGGTCTCGTCTTCGAGAGGGGGGGGGCCTCCCCCGTGTACAGGCCGATTTTCGTGCATTTCCAACGGTGGGAACAGGTTCAAAAGGGGATGGGAGTGAATGTGACTGCTCAACCCGACTCTGAGGCTTCTAACCCGGGTAGCTCGGCCGGGTTTGACCCGGCGGTTCTGCCGTCGGTCTCGCCTTCGAGAGGGGCGCCTCCCCCGTGTACAGGCCGATTTTCGTGCATTTCCAACGGTGGGAACAGGTTCAAAAGGGGATGGGGGTGAATGCGACTGCTCAACCCGACTCTGAGGCTTCTAACCCGGGTAGCTCAGCCGGGTTTGACCCGGCGGGTCTGCCGACGGTCTCGTCTTCGAGGCGGGTGCCTCCCCCGTATACAGGCCGATTTTCATGCATTTCGAACCGTGTGAAGTGGTCCAAAAGGGAATGGGGGTGGACGTGTCTGCTCATACCGACTTTGAGACTTGTAAGCCGGGTAGCTCAGCCGGGTTTGTTCCGGCGGTTCTGCCGACGGTCTCGTCTTCGAGGCGGGTGCCTCCCCCGTGTACAGGCCGATTTTCGTGCATTTGCAACGGTGGGAAGTTGCCCAAAAGTCGATGGGAGTGAATGTGACTGCTCAACCCGACTCTGAGGCTTCTAACCCGGGTAGCTCGGCCGGGTTTGACCCGGCGGTTCTGCCGACGGTCTCGTCTTCGAGGCGGGTGCCTCCCCCGTGTACAGGCCGATGTTCGTGCATTTCGAACCGTGGGAAGTGGTCTAAAAGTCGATGGGAGTGAACGTGACTGCTCAACCCGACTTTGAGACTTGTAAGCCGGGTAGCTCAGCCAGGTTTGACCCGGCGGTTCTGCCGACGGTCTCGCCTTCGAGGGCGGACCCTCCCCCGTGTACAGGCCGGTTTTCGTGCATTTCGAACCGTGGGAAGTGATCCAAAAGGGAATGGGGGTGAACGTGACTGCCCAACCCGGCTTTGAGACTTGTAAGCCGGGTAGCTCAGCCGGGTTGGACCCGGCGGTTCTGCCGACGGTCTCGACTTCGAGGCGGGTGCCTCCCCCGTGTACAGGCCGATTTTCATGCATTTGCAACGGTGGGAAGTTGCCCAAAAGTCGATGGGAGTGAATGTGACTGCTCAACCCGACTTCGAGACTTGTAAGCCGGGTAGCTCAGCCGGGTTTGACCCGGCGGTTCTGCCGACGGTCTCGCCTTCGAGGGGGGAGCCTCCCCCGTGTACAGGCCGATTTTCGTGCATTTCCAACGGTGGGAACAGGTTCAAAAGGGGATGGGAGTGATTGTGACTGCTCAACCCGACTCTAGGGCTTCTAACCCGGGTAGCCCGGCCGGGTTTGACCCGGCGGTTCTGCCGACGGTCTCGTCTTCGAGGCGGGTGCCACCCCCGTATACAGGCCGATTTTCATGCATTTCGAACCGTGGGAAGTGGTCCAAAAGGGAATGGGGGTGGACGTGTCTGCTCATACCGACTTTGAGACTTGTAAGCCGGGTAGCTCAGCCGGGTTTGATCCGGCGGTTCTGCCGACGGTCTCGCCTTCGAGGGGGGAGCCTCCCCCGTGTTCAGTCCGATTTCCATGCATTTCCAACCGTGGGAAGTTGCCCAAAAGGGGATGGGAGTGAATGTGACTGCTCAACCCGACTTTGGCGCTTCCGAGCCGGGTAGCTCAGCCGGGTTTGACCCGGCGGTTCTGCCGACGGTCTCGTCTTCGAGGCGGGTGCCTCCCCCGTGTACAGGCCGATTTTCATGCATTTGGAACCGTGGGAAGTGGTCCAAAAGGGAATGGGGGTGGACGTGACTGCTCATACCGACTTTGAGACTTGTAAGCCGGGTAGCTCAGCCGGGTTTGACCCGGCGGTTCTGCCGACGGTCTCGCCTTCGAGGGGGGAGCCTCCCCCGTGTTCAGTCCGATTTTCGTGCATTTCCCACGGTGGGAAATGGTATCTTTCATTACGGGGACAAGGGTCTGAAGCGGTGAAGTCAGTAACCGGCATAGTTAAGGAAAGGGTTCGAATTTTCTCAACAGTACGAAAAAAGTGAGCAGGGAAGCTAGAGAAGGTGTCAGTGAGTCCCAAACGAGTGAACCGCAAAACTTAGGGAAATGCCCGAAAGCGTTTTAAAGGGTGAAATCGGGAACGAGGAAATGATGGGAAAGTGCCTGAAAGTGCTAAATGAGTAAACAGAAAAACGAAGAAAAATGTTTGAAAAGAAGAAGTGAGTAACCAGGAAAACTTAGAAAAATGTTCAAAACGAAGAAATCAGTAACCAGGAAAACTTAGAAAAATGATCAAAAAGAAGAAATGAGTAACCAGGAAAACTTAGAAAAATGTTTAAAAAGAAGAAATCAGTAACCAGGAAAACTTAGGAAAATGTTTAAAAAGAAGAAGTGAGTAACCAGAAAAACTTAGAAAAATGTTTAAAAAGAAGAAATCAGTAACCAGAAAAACTGCGAAAAATGTTTAAAAAGAAGAAATCAGTAACCAGAAAAACTTAGAAAAATGTTTAAAAAGAAGAAGTGAGTAACCAGAAAAACTTAGAAAAATGTTTAAAAAGAAGAAATGAGTAACCAGGAAAACTTAGAAAAATGTTTAAAAAGAAGAAATCAGTAACCAGAAAAACTTAGAAAAATGTTTAAAAAGAAGAAATGAGTAACCAGAAAAACTTAGAAAAATGTTTAAAAAGAAGAAATCAGTAACCAGAAAAACGGCGAAAAATGTTTAAAAAGAAGAAATCAGTAACCAGAAAAACGGCGAAAAATGTTTAAAAAGAAGAAATCAGTAACCAGACAAACTGCGAAAAATGTTTAAAAAGAAGAAATCAGTAACCAGAAAAACTTAGAAAAATGTTTAAAAAGAAGAAATCAGTAACCAGGAAAACTTGGAAAAAAACACTTAGAAACATTTTCAGCAAAGTGTGAAAAATATTCTAAGTGTCAGCGGAGGAAAATGCTGCAGCATCGGGAAAGATTCGCAAACTTACACCGAACATGTGCTCCGAAGTGCCGGAGGAATTGGGTGAATTGAGCCCGGCAAATGGCCAGCTGTCGTTTTGTGCCTGCAGCCCGAAAACTTTAACTTTGTCTGTCGCGGAAGTCCGGACCGAGAAAAATCCAAACGGTTTTGACCGGACCGAGTTCCAGACCGATGCAGTCAAATTTGGAATTCAGACCCATTCAGTGCCACTTGTAGTTTTTCCGCAGTGAGGTTGGCGGGGTACCCGGAGATATATGGGAACACGATTTTTAGAACAAAATGGCGGCGCGGGACCGTTCTGAAAGGCATCCGAAAAACGGTTCCACGGGCATAGCACTTTAATGACAGGTATGAGTGCATGCCGGAGAGCTCTTGGAAGTCGAATTTTTGACACTTTGTCAATTTTTTGACAGATTTGACAAACTCTTTCTGTCTGTTCTAAGAGTCAGTCAGAGACTTGTGCGGCGGTCTTTTGACACTATTGGAGGGCGGGCAAACCCCACGTTGACTCCGGCCGTCCCTCCACAGGCGCTCGTGTCCAAAATGAAGGCGAGAGACGCGAGTGGCCTGGTTCCCTTGGGTGTTGCCAAGAAGGCTGCGGGCTGACCGTTGCCTGAGCACTCCCTAAAGCCTCTTGTGATGAGAGCAGACCTCGCCTGCCGCACGACCGGCTCTGGGAGTCGTTGGGCCGCTATTTGTGAATAGTCTGGTCCTCCTCTGCCACCCGGACAAGCGCGATGGCTCTGCCGCCCTGCGGTGCTCGTCACCCAGGTTTGGGGAACACGATACTCGTAACAAAAATAAAAGGCGGCTCGGGACCTGCAGGCGAAAGGGGTCCCGTGGTGCTAAGCACGTCGACTTCGGGTCTCGGTGCAAGCCGGAGAGCTCACGGAAGTCTAAAGTTTTCGGCACGTGGTCGAATCTTTTCAAAGGCTTACCCGGCTCTTTCCGTCCATTCTGAGAGTAAGTCAGAGGCCGGTGCGGAGGTCTCTTGACAATCGGAGGGGGTGGTGGCCCTCCGCAGGCGCTCGTGTCGAAAATGAAGGCGAGAGACGCGAGTGGCCTGGTTCCCCTGGGTGTTGCCAGGAAGGCTGCGGGCTGACCCTTGCCTGAGCACTCCCTAAAGCCTCTTGTGATGAGAGCAGACCTCGCGCGCCGCACGACCGGCTCTGGGAGTCGTTGGGCCGCTATCTGTGAATAGTCTGGTCCTCCTCTGCCACCCGGCCAAGTGCGATGGCTCTGCCGCCCTGCGGTGCTCGTCACGCAGGTATGGGGCACACGATGCTCGTAACAGCAAATAAAGGCGGCTCGGGACCTGCAGGCGAAAGGGGTCCCGTGGTGCTTAGCACGTCGACTTCGGGTCTCGGTGCAAGCCGGAGAGCTCACGGAAGTCTAAAGTTTTCGGCACGTGGTCGAATCTTTTGAAAGGCTTACCCGGCTCTTTCCGTCCATTCTGAGAGTCAGTCAGAGGCCGGTGCGGCGGTCTATTGACGACCGGAGGCTCCCATGGGTGTTGCGATGAGGGTGGAGGGCACAGAACCTTGCCTTAGCACTCCCTAATAAAGCCTCTTGTGAAGAGAGCAGACCTCGCGCGCCGCACGACCGGCTCTGGGAGTCGTTGGGCCGCTATCTGTGAATAGTCTGGTCCTCCTCTGCCACCCGGCCAAGTGCGATGGCTCTGCCGCCCTGCGGTGCTCGTCACGCAGGTATGGGGCACACGATGCTCGTAACAGCAAATAAAGGCGGCTCGGGACCTGCAGGCGAAAGGGGTCCCGTGGTGCTTCGCACGTCGACTTCGGGTCTCGGTGCAAGCCGGAGAGCTCACGGAAGTCTAAAGTTTTCGGCACGTGGTCGAATCTTTTGAAAGGCTTACCCGGCTCTTTCCGTCCATTCTGAGAGTCAGTCAGAGGCCGGTGCGGCGGTCTATTGACGACCGGAGGCTCCCATGGGTGTTGCGATGAGGGTGGAGGGCACAGAACCTTGCCTTAGCACTCCCTAATAAAGCCTCTTGTGAAGAGAGCAGACCTCGCGCGCCGCACGACCGGCTCTGGGAGTCGTTGGGCCGCTATCTGTGAATAGTCGGGTCCTCCTCTGCCACCCGGCCAAGTGCGATGGCTCTGCCGCCCTGCGGTGCTCGTCACGCAGGTATGGGGCACACGATGCTCGTAACAGCAAATAAAGGCGGCTCGGGACCTGCAGGCGAAAGGGGTCCCGTGGTGCTTCGCACGTCGACTTCGGGTCTCGGTGCAAGCCGGAGAGCTCACGGAAGTCTAAAGTTTTCGGCACGTGGTCGAATCTTTTGAAAGGCTTACCCGGCTCTTTCCGTCCATTCTGAGAGTCAGTCAGAGGCCGGTGCGGCGGTCTATTGACGACCGGAGGCTCCCATGGGTGTTGCGATGAGGGTGGAGGGCACAGAACCTTGCCTTAGCACTCCCTAATAAAGCCTCTTGTGAAGAGAGCAGACCTCGCGCGCCGCACGACCGGCTCTGGGAGTCGTTGGGCCGCTATCTGTGAATAGTCGGGTCCTCCTCTGCCACCCGGCCAAGTGCGATGGCTCTGCCGCCCTGCGGTGCTCGTCACGCAGGTATGGGGCACACGATGCTCGTAACAGCAAATAAAGGCGGCTCGGGACCTGCAGGCGAAAGGGGTCCCGTGGTGCTTAGCACGTCGACTTCGGGTCTCGGTGCAAGCCGGAGAGCTCACGGAAGTCTAAAGTTTTCGGCACGTGGTCGAATCTTTTGAAAGGCTTACCCGGCTCTTTCCGTCCATTCTGAGAGTCAGTCAGAGGCCGGTGCGGCGGTCTATTGACGACCGGAGGCTCCCATGGGTGTTGCGATGAGGGTGGAGGGCACAGAACCTTGCCTTAGCACTCCCTAATAAAGCCTCTTGTGAAGAGAGCAGACCTCGCGCGCCGCACGACCGGCTCTGGGAGTCGTTGGGCCGCTATCTGTGAATAGTCTGGTCCTCCTCT